>NC_084738.1:24102719-24112719 GCF_033978785.1 Entelurus aequoreus
ATTACTAATTTATGGATGTGATGTTAGCTCTTGCATAGAGGGGATGTCAAATCTACAGGTACAGTTTGTCAAATCCACCTTTGAGTCAAAGTCAATCAATCAATCAAAGTGTACTTGTATAGCCCTTAATCACAAATGTCTCAAAGGGCTGCACAAGCCACGACGACATCCTCGGCTCAGATCCCACATCAGGGCAAGAAAAAACTCAACCCAATGGGAACAACGAGAAACCTTGGAAGGGACCACAGATGTGGGGATGCCCCCTTGGCGACCGGTGCAATGGATGCCGAGTGGATACAGTTAATAATGTGAGAGTCCAGTCCAGTATATAGTGAGGCCAGCAGGATATCCTCTTGCATGTAGACACGCCGGACTCTTTCTTAGCTCACGGAATGCACAGCACAAACTACAGTGAGATCTACATTAAAAAAAAAACTTATTGGCTGTTGGTTTTGAGAAACAGTAAGTTATTGGTATCGGCTTGGGAAAAAAAAAATATTGTGCATCCCTATAAAAAACATTTGTGGTTTTACCTTTCCAGTTTAGTTACATGCGCCGATTATTGTAAAAGTTTACCTTCTGTTGAGCTTGGGTATATTATCTTCCATCTAAGTCAGGGGTGCCCACACTTTTTCTGCAGACGAGCTACTTTTCAATTGATCAAGTCGTGGGGATCTACCTCATTCATATATATAATTTTGATTTACTTATTTATGAAAGATATGTTTTTGTTAACAAGTTAAAGGTGTTTAATGATCATACAAGCATGTTTAACACATATAGTTAATATTGTTAACAAGTTAAAGGTGTTTAAAGATAATGCAAGCATGTTGAACACATATAGTTAATATTGTTAATAAGTTAAAGGTGTTTAATGATAAAACAAGCATGTTTAACACATATAGTTAATATTGTTAACAAGTTAAAGGTGTTTAAAGATAATACAAGCATGTTTAACACATATAGTTAATATTGTTAACAAGTTAAAGGTGTTTAAAGATAATACAAGCATGTTTAACACATATAGTTAATATTGTTAACAAGTTAAAGGTGTTTAATGATAATACAAGCATGTTTAACACATAGTTAACAAGTTAAAGGTGTTTAAAGATAATGCAAGCATGTTTAACACATATAGTTAATATTGTTAACAAGTTAAAGGTGTTTAATGATAATACAAGCATGTTTAACACATATAGTTATTATTGTTAATAAGTTAAAGGTGTTTAATGATAACACAAGCATGTTTAACACATATAGTTAATATTGTTAACAAGTTAAAGGTGTTTAATGATAATACAAGCATGTTTAACACATAGTTAATATTGTTAACAAGTTAAATGTGTTTAAAGATAATGCAAGCATGTTTAACACATATAGTTAATATTGTTAACAAGTTAAAGGTGTTTAATGATAATACAAGCATGTTTAACACATATAGTTATTATTGTTAATAAGTTAAAGGTGTTTAATGATAACACAAGCATGTTTAACACATATAGTTAATATTGTTAACAAGTTAAAGGTGTTTAATGATAATACAAGCATGTTTAACACATATAGTTAATATTGTTAATAAGTTAAAGATGTTTAATGATAATACAAGCATGTTTTAACACATATAGATTCCTTTCTTTAATGAAGACAAGAATATAAGTTGGTGTATTACCTGATTCTGATTACTTGCATTGATAGGAATCAGACAGTAGTGCTGATAACGTCCGCATTTTCAAATGGAAGAGAAAAAAAGTCCTCCTTTCCGTCCAATACTACATGAAAGTGGTTGGTTTTTGGCATCTTATTTGTCCAGCTTCCACACTTGTTTTTATACACTTTACAAGAAATACATTGGCGGCAAACTCTGTAGCTTGCTAGCTTGTGCACGCCAGCTTTCTGAGGCTCTTATTTTGTTAGCGCAGGCAGGATGAAGCAGCGCTTTTATTGTGCAACTGTGCAGTCGGTCTTTGGAGTTTTGACGGCAGGTACGGCGCCAGTCTGTTGAAATAAAAAGTGTTTCTCGCCTTCCTGTCGGTAATTTTTTTTAAATAATGAGCTGGCAGCAGCCAGCGTCATCTCAGAAGACCCTCAGGTGCCGTGAATGTCAATCAAGTGACGAAAGTGACGTCATTGTAAAAATTTATAATCGCTAATTTTTAGGACTATTTTTTTAATGCCTGGCTGGCGATCGACTGACACACCCGCCGCGATCGACCGGTAGCTCGCGATCAACGTAATGTGCACCCTGATCTAGGTGGTCTGATTTATTCATTTAGTAATTCAGCAGGGCCTAAAAATAGAGAAACCACTATATTGCATTTGACTTGTCGCCCACTTTAGCAGACACAATTGATGCTGACGCTATTTTTGTGTATTTCAATGAGGTTTTATTTTTTTAAAAACGCTGGCACTGTCCTTTACCTTGCCATAAAAGGATGGCAGCGACAACCACGTGCCAGCTCACCAACGCCCCTGAATGGTGAACCAGAGTACTGGCACCGCGCTGTAAGACATTTCTCTGCATTGCATTGTCCAATTAGACAAAATAGTGATGTCACACTTGCAATAAATATATTACACAGTCTGTAGAAAGTCAGTGTGGAATGTTTCTGCAAACATATTGGCGACATGCAGACAAACAGAAGCAGGCACGCAGGATCACAAATGTGTACCGTTTACATTTGAATCAATACGCTTTTAATTCCCGGTAAATAGGAATCAATACCAGGCCTCAACGGTACCAATTTTCGGTACTTCTGTGTGTGTTCATGTGTTAATGTTAATTGGTTTACTAATAAAACCATTTTTTTGTATTAAACTGTAAGCGGATAATAACTGTGATGTCCAGTTGTTTTATTACAATTTCTTACAATTCTGAATCTCATTTGCAAGTATTATATAGTGAACTTTGAATGCAGTTGCAATTCCAAGACATTAGATGACAGTAGTGTATAGGCTACGGTGTGTTGCCTGGTCTTTGCCATTAAGTTGAATCTAGTCTTTTGTTGCACCCTAAAAATGTTTCTACTGCAGGTATTGTACGTATTACACACCAGCTGTTTGATCGTAATGTGCATCTTCGTTGTAGTTTTCATTACCTAATTTGGAGGTGATGAAATCTCTTTGTAAAATCGCTAATGTCAGCGTGTGTATGGCAAATCTGAAGTAAATTAACATTGAGCTAGAGCATTTTAAAAAAGTGGAGCCTTGCTTAACATTTAAACGTTTTCTATCAGACATACCTGCACTGATGGTATTGAAAATAACATTACCAAGAGGCAGTCCGCTCCGAGTGCTGCTTGAGTGCTTGTTTGCCTGCCAAGTGTTTGAGTCTTCAACCAGACGTGACGTCACATGCGACAAAGGTATTGAAATATAGCACCGTTTGATTTTATGTGAATCGATACATGGTTGTACCGACAGAATTCGGTCGGAGCCTATAAAAGTGCAGAATTTGGTACTGATCGATCCAATTTCATGAAGTACTGCACAATCCGAGAGTATACACTTGGCTGCACACTAGACGAGAGGCACTCACAGCAGCCTTGTTTCAGATTTCTGCCCAGCCTTTGATCAACAACTTTGCAAATTCGGGGAACATCTGCACCTGCACAGTACTACTATAGTAATAATAACGATGATAAATGTTCTCTGCTTCAGCGTTTTTAAAACACCATGGCACCATTTATCATGTCCGTGTGTGCAAGTTCCTGCATAAAACATATTTATTTGATTTTGGATTAATGTACAGTGTGTGTAGCTGTAAAGATGAGCGGGGCACTATGCTAGATTAGCCAGGTTGAGATGATTGGGTTAAGGATTAGACCGATTCAGGAACAGACACGTCTGTTTACCCTGTAAAGACGTCTTATAATCGGCTGATTGGCGAGGCTGATTACCCGCACACACGCACTCCTACACACAAAAGTCTGCCTCTCTCGGCCCTTTTAGAGCAAGCCCAGAGAGCGTGCAATCAGAGAAGGTGTGTAACCAAACCCTCAGTGTTGGCAGGTAAGAGGAGCTCAACTATCCCGTAGGCACAGGGGGTGCTCTTGTTACTCTCAGCCTCTGTATATGTGTGTGAATGTGTGTGTGTGTGTGTGTGTGTGTGTGTGTGTGTGTGTGTGTGTGTGTGTGTGTGTGTGTGTGTGTGTGTGTGTGTGTGTGTGTGTGTGTGTGTGTGTGCAGTATATGTATTGTTTCAAAGAGCAGAGTTCAGAAAAAAAGCCCATAGAAAGGCAAGATCACACACATGCCAGCATGGAGAAAGGTAGAAAAGGTGAAAGGGAGACTTAAGATAACAAAAGGCAAGCATCCTTTTGTTGCCATAGATTGCAATGGTTGCCTTATGTTCAGGGGAAGGAGTGAGGATGTTCTTCTTCACTGATCAAACCTCAGGACTTCAAGGAGGCACAAGGTGTTAAGGCGCTGAGAAACCTCAAGGCCAGAAAAGGAGCAGAATGAGAGGCCAATGCTGGGAAGTCGTTTCTTGGGATACCTACAGCGATTGAGCCCTCAACAGGAGATCGAGGCTGGGCGTTCAACAGGCGGCAGTGGGAGGGCAGCCTAAAGAAAAAAAATAGTTAAAGAGAGACGGACAGCAAGCTTAAGACTGAGGAGAGATCAAGGTTGCTGTTCCTAACCTGATTAGACAAGGCTGGGAGGGAAGAGCAGCCGAACGGAGAAAAGAAGGCAGGAATTACAACAGGTCACTTGGTGGAAGAAGCCTCTTAAATCTGGGGGAGCTGCAGAAACTGCTAGAGAGGAAGCCACAAAACCACAGTAAGTAAATTAGGACGGCGTAGCTGGAAAACTGTATAATGAAGCCATGGGTGGGGGAAGGAATTTTGCGGTCTCTGGAGTGCTTTATGCGCTGTACCTTAATGAATTGATTTCCTGTCTTGGAGACGTTTGCATTTCATCACTCCCCATGACATCACCTCCACTCTTTTTGGTGCTCCTGTTGATTTAGCAAAGTGCTCCAAAGAAAGGAATAAATCTAAATTAACTGCTAATTCTGCCGCAACAGCGTGAATCATTGGTAATTTTGTCAAATCTAGAGAACCTTCCTTGTCAGCGCTGCAATTAACTGCACCAAATGTACCACTAATACATAAAGGTCTACTTTATTTCTTTCTCCACCACGGACTGAATTATTTTGCGGCAAATGTGTTAATTGGAATAAGCAACATTCAAGGCTGACTGTGGTTTTCCTTGGGTCAAAAAGCTGAACTTGAATGTAGAAAAAACCTACACAAAAGCTAATGTAAGAGATAACCCTCCATGCCAATAATCAACAATTGACGTCACTGAAATGATGGACAATTCTTTGCGTCAATCTTTATGTGAACAATTTTGAGGGGGAATGTCCTTTAACATAGTCTATGAGGGCCAGACCCTCTTGTCCAACATCAGAGGCATTGGACCTCACCAATCCAATACAGTCGTCTCTCACCAAATGGCGCTTCAAATATTGCGGCTTCACCAAATCGCGCCTTTTTTTAATTTCAATGTATTTCTTTAAGCATATTCTACAACATTTTTGCTCTACATAAAGAATTGTTAAGCACAGAAATGGCTAAATGAACTAAGAATATAAATACCACACTAGTATTGGTCACTACAGGAGGCCAAACCATGCTGTTCAGTATCGTGGCCACTGATTAGGTCAGCCTCAGGCAGCATTACTATATTGGATTAAAAGATATGCCCGCCTAAACAGAAATCTACCTTTTAATTTGTGTTTATCTATGCAAACCACAGTACGAGTTGCTGGTACTAGCATTCTGCATACAATCACCTGTTTGTCAAAGTGACGAATAAAATGAGATGAGATAACAAATGCAATTTAAAACATTTTGAAGTTAAGTTTGTTAACTCAGTTTATAACATTTAAAAACAGGCATGGCCTTAATTAGTTTGAGCACCGAGTTACAGGCTCACGGCCTCGCAAATAAATCGATTTGGTGAACAAATGGTGGTTTATGCTCTAGTCAAACAGCACTACATCTGTTGGGACAGAAAGGACAGTAAGTAAGTGCAGAGCAACTCCAAATGCACAGACATAAACACGTGTTCTCACCACAGTTACAGTTTGCTACAATCTGTCTGTTTGGGAACATGGCAGCAGAAAGGCGGCTCGCTCCTCTTGACTTGAATGAGTGGTATGAATTTTAGGCATTTTAGTGCCCACTGTAGCTCGGCTTTGAGGACTTTGTGTTTTGCGTAAATGTCCAAAATTGTCTGCATTGCTGCTGTGGAAACTGTAGTAATGTTGCTGATTGTTCTCATAAACTTGCCTATGGGTATTGCACTGCTAGCAACTGTGGCTACAGTTTTTTTGTTTTTTCCCCCCTTCAAGTGGCTAGGGAGCGCTGCTTCGCCCAAATTCAAAATGTCAAATGTTTAACAGCACTGTTTCGACTCTGCGCGTCTTGGCTCAGTGTCTTTTACCAGCCACAGT
Source organism: Entelurus aequoreus (assembly GCF_033978785.1). Lineage (NCBI taxonomy): Eukaryota > Metazoa > Chordata > Actinopteri > Syngnathiformes > Syngnathidae > Entelurus > Entelurus aequoreus. The sequence continues at coordinate 24,109,180 of NC_084738.1, forward strand.
TTGTATTCATCCCTAAAAAACATGTTATAGAAGCAGCACTTTGCTGACATTTTTTCAGCATCGTCACTTCGCTAGCAGAAGTAATTAGCTAGTAGGCGTGCCTGCAGTTAGCAGGTGCTTGCATGCTGCATGCTCAGACATACGATACTAAATACATTTTTCACACCAGCAAAATGTCATGGCAAGTCCATAGCCAAGTTATATTTCATTACGACACATCAATTTTTTTTTTTAGATTCATGAAACTTTAGGTATATTTCCATGACTTTCCCTATATTTCTGAAAACTATTTTCCATACCATTTTCATCCATCCATCCCATCCATTTTCTACCGCTTGTCCCTTTCGGGGACGCGGGGTTTGCTGGAGCCTATCTCAGCTGCATTCGGGCAGAAGGCGGGGTGCACCCTGGACAAGTCGCCACCTCATCGCAGGGCCAACACAGATAGACAGACAACATTCACACTCACATTCACACACTAGGGCCAATTTAGTGTTGCCAATCTACCTATCCCCAGGTGCATGTCTTTGGACGTGAGAGGATGCTGGAGTACCCGGAGGGAACCCACGCAGTCAAGGGGAGAACATGCAAACTCCACACAGAAAGATCCCGAGCCCAGGATCGAACCCAGGACCTCTGTATTGTGAGGCACACGCACTAACCCCTGGTCCACCGGACATTTTCAGGGCCTAGAAAATTGCATTCTAAAATTCCATGACTTGTCCAGGTTTTTCATTACTGTACAAACCTTAATAAGATTGACTGGACTGTAGTCTGTGGGCCGCTTGTATTCCATCTTTTTGTATTTTTTTCTCCCTAGATAAAGATGCCTTCCAATGGGAATCGGCCTTTAAAGCTTCAGTTTGGTCTGATCAACCATGATGGACGATACCTCACTGCTGAGACTTTTGGCTTCAAGGTACGACATGCAAACAACACGTTCACAATTATGAGCATGTATAGGACTACACAACTTCTTTGTTGTCTCTCAGGTCAATGCATCAGCTCTCAGCATGAAGAAGAAGCAGATCTGGACTCTAGAGCAGGACTCCCAGGACACGCAGGTGGTCTACCTGCGCAGTCACCTTAGACGCTACCTTGCCTCTGACAAGGACGGCAGGGTCACCTGCGAAGCAGACGGCCGCAACTCAGATGGCCGCTTCCTTATCGTGGCGCAGTCGGACGGCCGCTGGGCACTGCAATCCGAGCAGCACCTCCGTTTCTTTGGCGGCTCCCGGGACTTCCTGTCCTGCTTTGCACAGGTCATCACTGACAATGAGCTCTGGGCGGTGCACCTTGCCCTACACCCACAGGCCAACCTGCTGTCTGTGGCCCGCAAGCGCTACGCTCATCTTTCGGTGGAAGATGGCGAGATCGCAGTGGATAGGAATATTCCCTGGGGTGTGGCAGCACTCCTGACCCTTGTCTACCTGAATGGGAAGTACTGCCTTAAAACCTGCGACAGCCGCTTCCTCAGCAATGATGGGAAGCTCGTGGAGCAGAGCAGCCGATCCACGGCGTACACACTGGAGCTCAAGTGTGGCAAGTTGGCTTTTAAAGACTGTGAAGGCAAGTACTTGTCTCCCATGGGCCCTTCAGGAACCTTGAGGTCAGGACGATGCTCCAAGCCGGGCAAGGACGAACTGTTCGACCTAGAAGAAAGCCACCCACAGGTGGTTCTGATGGCAGCCAATGGGAAGTATGTTTCCATGAGGCAAGGTAGGAAAATACAGCATAAGATGGATTGATTCCGTGCACAAATGATTTTTTTCCCTGTGCAATAGTGGTCACATGATGCACCGACCCACAGTATACAGAACACTAAGCTGTCATAATAATAAAGTAAATCCCTCACATTTCAGCAACCATGAAACAGGGATTTACAGCTTGTATATTAGTATACATTACCTACCCACTGAGAAAGACTCAGCACACAGCCATTATTGTCGAAATATCTGGCAACACAAGTGAGAACCAAGACCTTTGTGGATTGCCCACAGTCAAGTACGGTCTTGGGCTGCATGAGTTCTGCCGTCACAGGGGATCTGTGGTCTATTGTGGGAACATTTACTGTGACATTCTAAAGCAGAGCATGACCCCATAAAAGAGTTGGATAGAAAATCCCCCTTTACATACTTGTTTTTACATACATGCATAATACATATTTGCACATATGGTTTTGCATAATAACATCCCACTATAAACCAGGCGTGTGCAATCTACAGCTTGTGTATCATATAAGGCTCACAAGGGCCTATACAGCGTAACCTTGATTTACGAACCTCTCATTGTATAAATTTTAGATTTACAAACCACGGACATATTTTTATTCAAACGTATCATCCACCGGTTGTGTGTGCCGCACTGCACACATTTTGTGCCCGGCAGCACAGTAATTGTGGGCGGGCTGAACGACCTCTGGTTCTCCTTCAATAAGAAGAACACAGTGCTGCTCTTAGCTACTATGCTACTTTGTGTTCCTTGGTTGTTTGTTTCTTATGGAGAAAGTTGCATTAATATACAAATGTTTCTATTTACAAGCCCTGTTCAAGAACCAATTAAGCATGTGAATCAAGGTTCTACTGTAATGTGACCCAGCATGTAATTCTAAAAACATCCATCCATCCATTTTCTACCACTTGTCCCTTTGGGGGTGGCGGGGGGTGCTGGAGCCTATCTCAGCTGCATTCGGGCGGAAGGCAGGGTACACCCTGGACAAGTAGCCACCTCATCGCAGGGCCAACACAGATAGACAGACAACATTCCCACTCACATTTACACACTAGGGCCAATTTAGTGTTGCCAATTAACCTAACCCCAGGTGCATGTCTTTGGAGGTGGGAGGAAGTCGGAGAACCCAGAGGGAGCCCACGCAGTCCCGGGGAGAACACGAAAACTCCACACAGAAAGACACAGAGCCCATTGTTTTGGCCCATCAGAGGACTTAACCAGTAGGACCTCACTTTCTGTATGAACTACTTTTTGTAGAATACGGTTTTCGACACAGATCTTTACTGAGGGTTTGCCCCGATTTTCTATACCTGTTTTGGTTATCGTACGACCAAACATTGCTGAATGTAACATTCCGTGGAATCAATTGCCCAAACAAAGAATCCCACGTCTTTGTGACTAAGACTGTTTTTTTCAAATTTAGTAGAACCACAAAATACAAAAGTACAAAAGTAGCATGCATCTGGCTAATGCCGTCATCACTAACAAAAGTCTTAACTAAAAGGTATGAGTGATGTTAAATTTTAAAGTTTCTTTCGTCATTTGTTTGTATGATATGTTTATATAAAAAAAGTAGAGATGTCCGATAATATCGGCCTGCCGATATTATCGGCCGATAAATGCTTTAAAATGTAATATCGGAAATGATCGGTATCGTTTTTTTTATTATCGGTATCGTTTTTTTTTTGGTTTTTTTTATTAAATCAACATAAAAAACACAAGATACACTTACAATTAGTGCACCAACCCAAAAAAACTCCCTCCCCCATTTACACTCATTCACACAAAAGGGTTGTTTATTTCTGTTAT
>NC_084738.1:24470219-24617719 GCF_033978785.1 Entelurus aequoreus
TTTCAAAATTGAGCTACAAAAGCAAGATTGGGACAATGTGTACAATGAAAAAGAGGTTGATGAAGCATATGAACATTTCTTAAACAAGTTCATAATACTTTATGACAAACATTGTCCATGGATACAACTTAGTAATAAACAGAGAAAGAATAACCAACCATGGATGACAAAAGGATTAAAAAATGCTTGTAAGAAGAAGAATACACTATATAGAGAATTTATAGCACAAAGAACTATAGAGGCAGAAATTAAGTACAAAAAGTATAAAAACAAGTTAACAGAAATACTACGATCATGTAGAAAAGAATATTACAGTGAATTATTGGACAGGAACAAAAATAATATGAGAGCAACATGGGGCATCCTTAATAGCATTATTAAAAATGGCACAAAGAGGGACTACCCTCAATACTTTTTAGACGGAAATAAAAACAATGACAACATAAAGGAAGTAGTTGAAAGCTTCAATAATTATTTTGTAAATATTGGACCAAAATTGGAAGAAAGGATTCCAGACCCAGTTCCAATTGAGGACTATAATGATACCATAGAGCCAAATCCCAACTCCATGTTCCTCAGTAATGTGACACAGGAGGAAATAGTTACACTCGTGAAAAAATGTAAATCTAAGACTTCAACTGATTGTAATGGAATTGATATGGATACGATAAAAAAGGTTATAGAAGAGATCTCAGGACCATTAATGTATATTAGTAACCTATCATTTCAAACAGGTACATTCCCAAACAAAATGAAAATAGCTAAAGTTGCACCAATTTATAAGACTGGAGATAAACATCAATTTACAAATTATAGACCTGTTTCTTTACTTCCACAATTTTCTAAAATCATTGAAAAACTGTTTAATAACAGATTAGAGAGTTTCATAAATAAAAATAGAATACTCGAAGAGAACCAATATGGATACAGAGCTAATGTCTCAACTTCAATGGCTTTAATTGAAATTACAGAAGAAATTACCAATGCAATAGACAGTAAAAAATGTGCAGCGGCAGTTTTTATGGATCTAACTAAAGCATTTGACACAATTAATCACAATATTTTAATCAAAAAACTAGAACGATATGGCATCAGAGGGTTAGTCTTAAACTGGATAAGAATTTATCTAACGAACAGGAAACAATACGTGAAGCTAGGCGAACACATGTCTACAACGCTAAATATATCCTGTGGTGTACCTCAGGGATCAATATTAGGACCTAAATTATTCAATCTCTATATAAATGACATTTGTAAAGTTACAAAAGATTTAAAGTTAGTATTATTTGCGGATGATACAACAGCGTTTTGTTCAGGAGAGAACACACAGGAGATAATACAAATAATAACAGAAGAAATTAACAAATTAAAAAGATGGTTTGACAAAAACAGACTATCGTTGAATCTTAGTAAAACTAAAATAATGCTATTTGGTAATAGTAGAAGAGAAAGTCAAACACAAATACAAATAGACGGAATAGAAATTGAAAGAGTAAATGAAACCAAATTTCTAGGTATAATGATTGATGATAAATTGAACTGGAAATCTCACGTAAAAAATATACAACATAAAGTAGCAAGAAACACGTCAATAATGAATAAAGCAAAACATGTTCTAGACAAAAAATCACTTCATAGTCTATACTGCTCACTAGTGTTACCATATCTGAGCTGCTGTGTAGAAATATGGGGAAATAATTACAAAAGTACACTTCATTCATTAACGGTGTTACAAAAAAGATCAGTTAGAATAATACATAATGTTGGATATAGAGAACATACAAATCCTTTATTTATTGAATCAAAGATACTGAAATTCCACGACATAGTGAATTTGCAAACAGCTAAAATTATGCACAAAGCAAACTATAACCTGCTACCCAAGAATATACAACAATTCTTCTCAACAAAAGAGGAGAAATATAATCTTAGAGAAAAATGTAATTTAAAACATTTGTACGCACGTACAACACTTAAGACCTTCAGTATATCAGTATGTGGAATTAAATTATGGAATGGATTAAGCAAAGCAATCAAACAATGTACTAATATGATCCACTTCAAGAAACTCTTCAAACTTAAAGTGTTTACAAAGTACAAAAAACCATGACAAACATTTTCAATTTATTTCATCCATTCATTCATTCATTCTTAAAGTAATCTTACTTATCTCATCATATGAAATATGACTTTCTTCACCAATTATTATTATTAAATTCTTACTATTATTTATTTATTTATTTATTTTTTATTGTGATTACATATGGAGTTTATTGTGAATAAATTGAGAACAGGAAGTGAATAAAAAAAGTTTCAGCAACTGTTATGTAAAGAAAAGGGGTAGGATTAAATAAGCTCTGCTTCTTCCTACTCCTTTTCGAACATGTTGAAAAGAGAAACTGGAAATTGTGATGTATCATGTTGTACGCTTGCATGTTCGAAATAAACTCAAACTCTACTCTATATAATGTGTATACACACACACACACACACACACACACACACACACACACACACACACACACACACACACACACACACACACACACACACACACACACACAGACAGTAAATATATATATATATATATATATATATATATATATATATATATATATATATATATATATATATATATATATATATATATATATATATATATATACACAGTAAATATATACACACAGTATATATATATATATATATATATATATATATATATATATATATATATATATATATATATATATATATATATATATATATATATATACATATATATATATGATCCGCTGACTCTTCTCACCCTGGACACAAACTATTCTCCCCTCTCCCCTCAGGCAGGAGACTACGCTCCATCCAGACCCACACCTCCCGCCACCTGAACAGTTTTTTCCCCTCGGCCATCAGGCAAATGAACAATAACTCCTAACAGTAGCTCCTAGAATTCCTTGAATTCCTTCTAAGTCTATCTGATAGCTCAGTTACAGCTCATTTTATTACCAAATATGTGTTATATGTGTTTTATGTTGCACGATTGCACCAAGAAAAATTCCTAGTTTGTGAACCCGTTCTCAAACAATGGCAATAAAACTATATATATATATATATATATATATATATATATATATATATATATATATATATATATATATATATATATATATATATATATATATATATATATATATATATATATATATATACACACACACACACACACACACACACACACACACACACACACATACATACACATAGTAAATATATATATGTATATACACATAGTAAATATATATTTACTGTCATTGGAATATTTCATTGTTTGGCTGTGAGAAATTAATAAAAACAGCCTTGCGTAATAAGCACTAATCTGAAAAGTATTACACGGTTTGTGGCGTGACTTTCTGGAATTAAATAGATGAGGAACTGAAACAAAGTTGAACTCTATTTAAAAAGAAATACAGTAACAAACAATTTCAAATATTTTTGATTGATATAACAATGAAGAAAAAAAAACATGACATATTATGAGGGTGTAATTTATTCAGTTAGTAAAATGATAAATATACACAGTATATTCTTGTGATCATTTGAGGAGTAATCACAGTGTGCAGTTGCATGGTTTATGGCTCTAACAAAACATATGACATTGAATAATAATATCTTAATTAACAAATTAAAACGGTATTGCATCAGAAGGTTGGTTTTGAACTGGGCAAGAAATATGTGAACCTAGGCGAACAACCGTCTCAGCTTTAAAAATATATTGCGGTGCAAGGTAATACAAGTAGGAACAGAATAAATTAATAAATTAATAAATGGTTTGACAAAAAATATTTGAATCTAAGTAAAACTAAAAAATCGCTGTTCAATAACAGTAGGAAAGAAAGTCAAACACAAATACATATTCTCTACTATTCCCTAGTGTTACCGTAACTAAGTTAATGTGTAGAAATATGAGAAAATAACTACAAAAGTATGCTCTATTCATTACTTGTGTTACAAAAAGGTCAGATAGAATAATACATAACAGTGGCTTTTAAGAACATCTAAACCGTTTATTTACGGAATCAATAATATAGAGATTCAATGATTTGGTACATTTGCAAACTGCAATTACGTACATAGCAACTTGCTACCCGAGATGGTACAACAATTATTCCCAACAAAAAGAGAAAACATAACTAACTTAATGGGACATTTTAATTTAAAAACAGCTGTATGTACGTACAACACTTAAAACATGTATTATGTCAGTATGTGGAACTAAATTATGGAATGGATTAAGCAAATAAGTCAAACAATGTACTAAAATGATCCAGTTCAAACTGTTGGCAAAGTACAAGGAAGAAGATTCCTGATAAACATCTTTAACATGAATGATAAATGAGACATAATCTATCATCTATCACATATTTAGCAAATTATTTGAATCACAAATTATTAATACCTACATATTCACGCAAACTTTATTGATTATTTATTTGTTTGTGTTACAGATTGAGCACAGGAAGTGAACAAATGTGTGCCAATCGGAAAAAGGGCAGGATTTAAAAAGATCTGCTTCTTCCTACTCCTTTTGAAACATTTTGAAATGTGAAACTGGAAATATGTGATGTTCCACATTGTAACTGTATGTATGTTTGAAATAAACTCATACCATACCCATAATTATGTATTATTATATATCCTGTAACTACAGTATGTATTGTATGTTGTGTATCAGGTGATAATGCATTAGTGATTTGCTTCTTCCTGCGCCTTTTTGGACCCATTGCTTTTTTTCATTCCTATTTATTTTCTCAGACGACTCTTTTTTGTTTAGGTGCGCTATTCTGTTCGAAACCCTGTTGATGGAGAGTATTTTCAATATTATTGTTGGGTTTGAAATTCAATTAGTGAAATAAAAAAACACTGGTTTGAAAATGTGTTTAATGCTTAATAGTATATAATAAAAATAATGGATTAATAAAAATTATTAATAGTATTTATAAATATGGTTCCACGCTGTTTGGAAATAATAATTTTTTACTGTCCAACCTTAACGGCTTTGAATGTATGGCATAAAAAAGCATTTTTGGCAAATTACGATGTGCTGTAAGCCTGACAAATATGAATGTAATATACTGCTTAATTGTAAATTACTTTCTTATTCAACTCCTGTGTTGACATGCACATAAGTGGCATTAAATTGCTTCATATTCAGATAATAAAGGGTGAATTGCACCTCACTGTTGGATGGGAAATAAATGCTTACATAAAGCCTAGCAGAAAACTATCCTTTTGGGTACATCTAACAGTTATTCCTTATTACACAATATATGTGCTATCAACAAGATGTGCGGGACTGCAAGTACACATTACTTTGAAAACATTATAAATACTTTTACTGATTACTGATGCTCATTAAGGACCACTGCACAAAAGAATATGAGCAGGCTTAACGTAAGAGCAAAGTTGTGAGGCTGTAACACGACCAGGGCGGCACACTACAAATGTTAGCATGACGCTGCAGGCTGTTGGCAGATGTTGTCACTAAACTGTGTGTTTGGTTTTGCCCGTAGGTTCACAGTTGGACTTTTGATCTTTGCAAAACAGCATCCGCACCCATTAAGAAGTGCACTGCTTAGTCCTAGCCAGTTTTTTTGCATGTGTTCCTAAACCTGTCCATCAGACCTTGAGTTGGGAGATAACAGGTTAGTGTCACACACACACACGCACACACACACACACACACACACACACACACACACACACACACACACACACACACACACACACACACACACACACACACACACACACACACACACACACACACACACACACACACACACACACACACACACACACACACACACACACACACACACACAGTAGTGAGTTGGTGCTTATTGTTATGACACATGGATGTCCGGTCAAAAGCAGCGTGTCTGCCTGTAGCCAAAGGCCACCTCGCTGTCACCATGGCCTCATGCGACATCCACACTTGTTTTTCTTTCAGACTGGCCTTGGCCTGATGGAAAAAGTGACAATCGGTCCAGATCTTCTCCCAGCTAATTCACCGACCCGCCTCCTTGCTCTTTTATGATGAGTCAGGGATGTCTGTTTTGCTCAAATGGATTCAAGGCACCTGCTGTCCGTGACATCACGGTGTGTTCAGTGCTTCCAGCGGTGGCTATGACATGATCATCCGCTGCGTGGTGATTACACAGTCACTTGCGCAAGACCTACTAGTACCTTTCCAGCTGCACACCGCATCCAAAGTTGCTGTTTAATGTCAAACTTGCTGTTTAATGTCAGCTTTATAAAGCTGCTGTTTAATGTCCTTGGAATTGAGCGGTGACATGACCCCATTAGTACCTTTAGTACCTACTAGTACCTTTCCAGCTGCACACCGCATCAAAAGTTGCTGTTTAATGTCAAACTTGCTGTTTAATGTCAGCTTTATAAAGCTGCTGTTTAATGTCCTTGGAATTGAGCGGTGACATGACCCCATTAGTTTTGCTCAAATGTTGTAAATATGTTGCTAATATGACTTTGTTTAAGCTAGCTGCCACTGTTTGTTTGACTCATTACAGAAAGTGTATTTAGCTCTGAATTTATCAGGCGCGGTGGCTAAACAAACAGCGCAAAGCCTTCAGGCCAACCAAGTTAGAAACTGAACAAACTCAAACTAAAAGATAAAGTTTCCACACAGCCAACATCAGCCAGGTTTGGTTGATTAGATACAGTACCTAAGGAGGAGGGTAAGCAACTTGTTCAAGGACGGTGGAGCTGCACTCTTTAAAGAGTTGGGAGCGTCACACCTGCACATTAATACCACCCCCCCTAACCCCCAGCAGGAAAGCGCAAAGTCGCTTGGGGTAATGTTTTGGTTGCCGTTAGTTTATTTAGTTGGCAGGATTACGCAAAAACTACACTTGGCAATTTTCAATTATGTGGAGGTGTTTTTAAGGAATAACAAATACAATTTGGGGGAAAATCTGATTAAAATTCCATATTAACGAGTTGATGTTGGTTTTGTCAATTGAGTTTACGATGGAAAACATAAAAGAAAAATAATTTCAGGTGACCCTTCTTAAGAACACTGCAGATAACCGTCAAAACATGTCAAGATGAAACAAAACTACCTCTATTTTTGGAGTGTATACCGAATTGGGGACTTTTAAAGGCACCAACCAAATTCCGTCGGTACTATCGGTTATCGAGTCACGTAAAAATGTAAAATGGTGTCATATTTCGGTACATTTATTGCATGTGACGTAGCATCCAGTGCAGATTCGGCCGGTTCAAACACTTGGCGGGCAAACTATCTCACTCAAAGCAGATTCAGTCCAACTGCATTTAGGGTAATGTTGCAATTTTAATGCCAACAAAGCAAGTATGCCCGGTAGAAATAACTCAAATATAAAGTAAGGCTTCACTTTTCAAAATGTGCTAGTTCGATGCTTATTTACATTGGGTATGCCATTCACATGCCACCAATTAGCGTTTTACATGGCGATTGCAACACCTCCAAATTTTAATGAAAACTGCTGATGAGTAATAAATACAAAACTTACAGTATAAACACTTTTGAGGAGGCAGCAAACAACTATATAAAGGATAATGGCAAAGACTATTCCCTGACTAGACAACACACTGCAGCCTATACACTACTGCCATCTAACTTCTTGGAATTGCAAGTGCATGCAAAGTCTACTATGTAATACTTGCAAAGAGATTCAGAATTGTACAAAAATCAAAAGATAACAGGACAGCACAGTTATCATTATCAGCTCACGGTTCATGTTAAATAAATAAAAATAGATTTTATTATCAAACAAATTAGTATTTATCAACAAACGAATACACACAGACGTAGCAAATAATGGTACCACAGCAGCTTTATAATAAAGGTGGTACTTCTTAAACAAGACAACTGAATGTATTGTTTGTTATGTGGCCTGGAACATTGTATTCAAATGAAGTAAAACTTGGAAAGGCGTAGTAGACATTTCTAACATGGATTATTATTATTTTTATTTTTTTTACTTTTGCCCAGCCACTTGTAATAAATAGGTAGCATTCATAAATGCCCCACACCACTAGGTTATTTGAATGACAAACCATACATGGATGTTGATTTGTACCCCTTGACAAGAGTTTATTTTTCTTATTTTACAATTGTCTCTCTGCTCTGTATTATATTCTAAAATGTACGCAAGGAAGAAAGGGAAAACAAAGCTTCATCTAATTGGCCAGTGGCAACCGGCCTTTATTTGTCTGTCAGCATCCTTTCAATACTGTTTTGCAGACAATTTTGAAATGATAATTATGAATCATGCAAACTGTTGTTTTTTTGTGTTTAAAAAAAAAAAAATGCATTACTTCATTTTCATTTGCACAATCCTTACAAATGTATTGCAATATTTAAAAATATTTGTTATTTTTATAATTATCTTAATTTCATTTATAATAATTAATATGATTGTTCAGGCCGCTGGGATAGACTTCAGCCCCTGCGCGAGCCAGAAAGGGACAAGCGGTAGAACATTGATGGATGGATGGATGATGATATCATCAGTAATGTAATTATTATTTCTAATGTATTTTTTTCTTATTTTCTTTTCTTTTATCACTGCACAAGCTATCTAAAATAACATTTTAATACAGTAAGTTAAATTATGGGTAATTGTTGAGACAGGATTTTATGTAAGCTCAGCTTTTTCATGCTCTTTTTCGAACATGTTGAATTGTGCGCTTCTTTAATGTAATTTGTTCAACACAAATAAAATCGAATTTCATAAATTTGAAAAATTAATACAGTTTCATTTATAGTATGTTCATTTGGTACTCTTCATGCACATGTTTACAAGGAACATCACATGGTTACTTTTGTAAAATTCAACATGTCTGAAAAGGATTAGGAATAAGCTGATTTTATTTAATCCTACCCCTTCTCCATGTCTATTAATAAGAATTATTTTACACTAGAACTTCCACACATTGTCATTACTTCCAGTGTCAAAGAAATGGAAGGTATAAAATTATGAAAAATTGGGAGTTGAAAAAAAAAAGACAGGTTGGGCACTGTTAAGTAAAATAACTGAATACAATTGTGAAAATAAGGACACAAAATATAATGAGAATGCAATACAAGTAAAATTGGTAATATTTGATGGAAAATAATTAAGGTAGTATAAGTGGAGACAAAAACAAGTAAATGTGACTTTACCCTGCATGTTTGTAGCATAAAAAATAAAATAAAACTTAAACATAAAAATTAAGTATGACTTTGTGTTATTTGTTCCCAAGCAGAAGAAAAGTTTTAAAGTACTCTAGTTTTCCTTCACAGTAAGGCTGCTGCAGGAGCTTGCCAGGTTAGGCATGTGTACAGGGGGTGGGGTTTGTGTGAGTGAGCTACTCACAGATTGGCTGAGGAGCGCGACGTGTACATCATTCAGCTTCAGGTCTCACACATGTGACACAGACATCTGCGTGTGCGTGCGTGTGTCTGCGGCAAGGCCACCATGCACAACCACTGTCTTCTCCACACGCTCCTCATCCACTTATGATGCTGACTGCTTGGCCGCGCATTCTCTGTGAACGGAAAGTTGAATAAAGGTAAGGGATGTGTGCTTTTTGTTTTGTTTTTTTTAGTTCATTATACTTTTTAGATGCATTATTATACAAAGACAGTTGCTTTAAAAGAGATAGTGATGGGTCTACCAAGGGGTTCAAGAGTATTCAAGCATAAGCAACTCTATTCAACTATATTACAATTAAATCAATAGAGCAACAGGGTGAATTAGTCATGTGTTTTTGTGAGTCTAACCTTCAAATGGACACTATCTCAGTAGTGGATAAGCCAAGCGTGCATTCGCAGGCCAACATCATGGAGTTTTCACACTGCAAAAGACTGATTAGATATAAACAGGATGCAAGACTGTTTGAATTGGAAAAGGAGCCTTTTTCACTTATAGTGGGTGTCACTGGGGATCATACAGTACCTGTACAGTATCTTTTTGGCCCCAGGGAAAACATTTCCCATTTACTGATGGAAGACAAAGGACGCTGCTTCTCCTCATTTCTACTGTTTGAATATTTTGTCATTACTCTACCTACTTGAAGAATCCATACTGTGCCTCCATTTTTAAGTGTTTAATAATTGGCTGACATGATGTGGTGCACCATGACTTCTTCTCATCACTCCTTGTAGGCAAGTTGAAGCTGTGACATCTTTGGAGAGCTCGGTAAAGAAGCAGGATGAAGTCCAAGGGAAAAGCTGTGAAACCAACCTGGTCTGACCCAGAGCAGGAACTTGAAGGAGACACAGAACCGGAACCTGGCTCCAGCGAGCAGGAAGGCTCCGAGGCCTCCGTGCGGATTGGCTGCTCCTGGAGAGGTTCTTTGCGGAGCCGGAAGGGTAAGCGCCAAGGAGGTTCTGGGGGAGGTCGTCGGCGCCGGCAACACAGCTCCACTACAAAGGAGCGCAGCATCCGGCGATTGGAGAGCAACGAGCGGGAACGCCAGCGCATGCACAAACTCAACAACGCCTTCCAAGCGTTACGCGAGGCCATCCCGCACGTGAAGATGGACAAAAAGCTGTCCAAGATCGAGACGCTGACACTGGCAAAGAACTACATCAAGGCCTTGACCTCCATCATCCTGGACATGTCGGGAGCCTGCCTGCCTGCTGGCGAGGTCCCGTCAGAGGCCAGCACCGCCAAGCTGCTCCAGTGCTACCAGCAGCACCTGGAAGAGGAAGGGGAGGAAGGTCTGACCCAATATCTCACCCACGTGCACAGCTTCAGCCAGCACAGCTAGCATATCAGGAGGACTGGTCTCCGAGCAGGAGATGAGCGTGGACTCTTAGGGGCCATATGACATCTAGTTCCTGCAAATGCACTGCTGTGGAATCCAGTCAGGACAGAGGTATTCTAAGGAACCCAGTTGACTTTCTGCAGCACTTAAACTCAACAAGTGGTTGAGTTTATTAATTCTGTTTTCTCAACAGAATGAAGGGTGAACTTAATTTGGAAGGGCTAAATATTTGGTCTTTTTCTAACTTCTCGGTTTGGAAGCCAGGATTTCTTCCTCTCCCCTTTTTTGTAATTGCGTGATCTTTTTAGTCCGTTAAAGGAAAAAAAAAAACCTGCTGAGCATAGCCTTCAGTCACAACTGCTGAATCCAGGAAGAGAACACAGAATGAAGTAGTGTTTGCTCATCATGAAGATGAACTCCCATACTGCTGAGAACACAACTGACTCGTCTGACTTGTCTGCAAAGATGTTGTTTCAACAATCAGGTTATTTGTAATGTCCAGAGGCGGGACATTGTACTGAAGATGAGCTGTCAATAAACATGTGTATTTATTGACTGGTATTTGATCGTGCACTACATGTGTGACATAAGGAAGTCACTACAACACAGTAACAGACCATACAATCCTTATGTATAGAAAGCAACACATGCCCACATAGCTAATATGTTTTCTATTGAGTGTGAAATGTTCTGTAACTTTTTTAGCAGCTAACATGCTAAATAGGATGACAATTTTATAACAAAAATATATTTTTTAGCCTAGTTCTTAGCAAACTGTAGGTTCCGAGAATTAAGTTTTACCTTAAGTATTGCACATATTCCAAAGACAATTAAGATAGTGGTTCTAACAATGCCTAAAACTAAGCGTAACTTCTATTTGTAAGAAGCAGGCACCAGGTCAATGCAGGAGTTGTGTGTAGTATTGAGCTTAAAGCAGTTGTCAAACGACCCACCCGGGTTGATCTTTGTGATGTTATTCCTGGTACTTAATTTTACTCTTTACACAATTAAAACCCATTGTTTGTTGAGATCTGTGCTTAGGGTTATTTGTTTTAAAAGGGACCTATGATGAATTTTGTATTTTATGACTTACAATTATGATATTTTTAAAGAGGGTGGGGCGTGGTTTCATTTGCAATCTGGGAACGCCTCCAGAATCAGTCCTCTTGCAGGTATACTTAAAAATCGGGTATTAAAGTGACTGTGGAGCAAAATTTCCACCAAAGCATAATAAATATATTATATCTAGACCACAAGGAAGTGTTTTATATGTAGATTAAAATCATTGTAGGTCCCCTTTAACTTTTAAAATGTCCCACAAAGACTTGGTAGCTGCTTCTGGTGTACCAGACACCAAACAATAACAACAATATATAGCATGAGTTGACAAATAGGGAGCTCAGCATACACGATCATTTGTAAACTATAGCATTGAGCTTTTTTTTGTTACACAGAATACTATATACATATTTATACCAGGTAAATCATACCACAACAAGTCATAAGCTTAAATGTGTGTGAAGACCATTAGGGAAAAAAAAAAGAAGAAAAAAGTAGCAGTGATTATTTAAGTGTGAAGTTTCAAAGGAATGTAACAGTAATATGTTCTACAAAGGCAATGAATGTTTTAGATGTTAAAAAAAACGAGTCCTCCGTGTCCACCGTTGTGTTAAATGGTGTGTCCTAACATCCGTGTTACTGACAGTTTGGGGGATCTGCAGGAGTCTGTGCAAGCGGTCCAGTCAGAGAAGGGAGACAGATTCTGGGTGGTTCCATGGCGTTCCCTCGAACAGTGACGTGGTCCCACCCTCCCTAGATGATGAGATGAACATAATATTAGTTAGTTCAAAATAATCACTAACATTCTCACAATTTTTAAATGCAAGATGTAATTCCCATTGATTTTAACTGGGTTAATTAAGACACGGACTGTAGCTGTATTTCTACAGTATGTACTCTTAGGTTTCATACGTAAGGAAATTCCCTGTGCCTTTAGTCCATCCTTTCCTTACCCCGATTCCATAATCCCACGATTGCCCTTTGGGCTCCATGGGATGGATTCCAAGTCGATGGCACACTGTCCCACGACTCAGGCTGTGACTGCCTTGCACCTTGTCTGCTATGATCCACACCTAAACCATACCACAACACGAATCAGCTTCCAAATTATACATGGTTTCAGTCATACTTTTGAATCAGCACCATCTATGTTCATATGATAAGAGAAAATGACACATGCCTTTGCAAACATCATAACACATTGACGTGTGATTTGGTGTTCATCTAACAATAGTTCATTCTCATTATTGTGGATGTACACTGGATTGTGATAATCAAGACAGGATGAAAGATGGAGTCGCATAATACTTTTAACAAGAGTTAAAGAGACAGTCCTGGTATGTGGCACAAACCTGATCCAAAGGCCCAACAGAAACTTTGCGCACATTATTAGATACATACTCCCACGAGGAGCCCTGAGGGGAGCTGGGAGTCAAACCCTTCCGATACCATAAGTTACCTGTACAGAAAACATCACACATAATTAGAAATAGTATGCAAAAACAAACTGTTATGCAAGCGCCTCACCATTGTCATCAACAGTGTACACTGATGTCCTACCAACAGACACCTGCTTCAGCTTATGTTTACTTGGTGAAGGAATGTGGTACCAACACTCACCTGCAGAGGGTGACATAGAATACAAAGTACATTATCATTTTCCTATTATAAACTGTATATTTGAAGTATTTTGAATCTACTCATGAAAATATAAAGTCCACTGACCTGCAGGGGTCTCAGGAGACACCCCACCCCTGAAGAAAGTAGAGCCATCTTTGGCGATGGCCCAAACCTGGCTTGCTAACCCGATGGAGATGGACTTGAATGGTTGGTCGGTCCCCACGTGAAGCCATGAAGTTCCCTATGGTATAAAAAGATTATGTCAAGAGCTTTGAACAATCAGGAAAGATAGGAAGTGATAAGTATTTGCTTCAACAAAAGCTGTAGTGACTTACAGCGGGCGTAAGAGTGGTGACTCCCAGTCGACAGAGCACGTCTCCCTTGTTGCTGATGGCCCATATGGGCACCACAGCCACACTGCTTTGGGCGGCGCACAGCAGGATGGTCACGTCACTCAGTGGGATGGGTGGGACTTCCTGCCAGGGACCAGTGGTGGTCAGTTTGCACTTCCTGTTAAAAAAACAAAACATTTGAGTTACATTATGAGTTGATGTGGACAATATATGCAAGAAGTCATTAATATGATGTCATTATGACTGCTCATTGCGCCATAAATATTGTACTCTAAAGATTTTTTTAAAGCCTACCTCGCCCATCGCCTGCGTCGCACAAAGTCCTTCATGGTTTTATGGCCATGATATGACCTGCACACAGAGATCAGACACGTTGAAGTCCCGGTCTGTCAATAAGGGAGGTGGATTCAACAGTCGGCATGTGAAACCTACGCTGGGAAATCTGCAGCATATTGCCAGCCTTCCCGGTCCGTCCCGCCACTGACGCTGTAGTCGACGGCCCAGTCAGAAGCCTGAACACAGCCAATTAGGGAAGTGAAACATGGCGGCACAAAGTTTAATCAAGACATAATAAGTGCCTCCATGTGTGTACCCATGTCCACTGAGGGGATGGAGGCTTGGTGTTTGTTTTTGTGCACTCGTGCAGTCCTGAGGCGTCACTCCACATATAACGGTCAGTCGGGAGACCTCTTTAAGAAATGAGGGAGCAAGTATGTTAAACACAAAATAAGCATTCTGTCATTGTTAGGGTCTGGAAAAAAGTACAGAGTAAGCGCTCCACCTGTTGGTGTAGCCGGTGACAGGGTTCCACCTCTGGTTCTCAAATATGAAGACACTTTTGACATCGGTCTGTGTGTGACTGTTGTCATTACTAGTGGGGAGACCCTGGAAGAAGCCTCCGCCATAACCCCCGTCATAGACCCAGGCGGTGTGGTCATAACCGATGCCCCACACAATCCCAGTGCTATTACACTCTACAATGCGCAGGTGACCACTGACCTGACGCCAGAACCTGCCCAAAGGAGCAATTCAATATAAACTATAAAATTTAGGAAAAAATTATATCAAATTGTTTTTTTGCATCCTTACATCTGGTCGCAGGGTGTGGGGTATGGCATGGCCTCCAGGCTGGGGGACGGCTCGCTGACAAAGATGTCCCCTTTACAGGTGATGGACCAAATGGCTTGTTTAGAAGGAGGACCCTGGATGCCCCTGGAGTCACAGCATGACACGTTCAACAGTGCCAACTGGAGACAGGGACATGAAATCAAAAAGACAGAGATCAGTGTTGATAAAATATAAATGAAGTGTTCATTATATTGCGGTTATAGGATGTTTGATAGCTTAAGTGTTCCTAAAGATGTTAAAAAGTGTCTATTTGCCAGTCTGTGCTTACCCAATCATGCATCTCCTGCTCTGTTGCAGCTGCTACTCTAATGGGCCACCTCTTTTTTATCCGCTCAGGTGTGTAGATGGCAAAAGTGTGTTTGGCGTCATTGAGCACAGTCACCAGGATTGTTACCTCATTGATAAAGGCATGAAGGTACTGCAGCATGATTACAGGACAAGGTTAAGCAGGTGGCTGCTTAAAACATCTACACCAAACACATTATGCCTTCCTACCTTCTTCTCCTCATAGTAATTATAATAGACAAAAAGGATGCCATCCTTGTTGCCATCTGGTCCGGAGAACTGCTCGAGGGCGAAGTTAACATCTATCCACTTGTGTGGCTTCCAGTCTCTCCACCACTGCATGGTGCCCTTCTTCACCCACACACACTTCCATGGTAAACAATACAGGCATATGAAAGAATAAGGGATAGAAAGGCACAGCCACTTCATTAGGTACATTTGAACAATGAATGAGACTAAGAGAGTACTGTCTATTTATACCTATTCATCTCATTTTATTGTGCATATTGAATTCACCTGCACTCACCTGTTCTATGGCTTGTTCATAATGTCTAAAGTCATCAATTTCTCTCTTTGTTCTTTCACTGAGTTGCTCAAAGATTTGTTTCCGCCAGGCAGCCATCTGGGCCGGGGTTACAGACAGGCTCATTGACTGGATTGACTGGGCCAACACTGGGAAAAATAAAAGCAGAGGAAACAACCTTAACCGGTATATGACAGAAACATCACAAATGATGAATTATCTCTCTTTTTGTAGCACACACATGAAGAGTTCATGTTGCTGTGGAACCAGTTGAGTTGGGAATGACTGTCCACAGAGCACCCTCCTCCACTGATCCATGCCCACAGAGGGTGCTCATCTGCCCCATACGAGTCCTCCATGGCCAGGGTGTATGTGGCCACAGACGACAGGCTACAAGTGTCTGCGGAGTCTGACACAACACACAACTGGGCCTGCTGGCTCTGGGCTTCCTCCAGATCCACATTACTCCACCGGGGGTCAAGGGGGCCTTCAGAATGAACCCCATCGTCACTCAGATGCCTGATATCTCCTTCCTCAGGGATGCTCTCTGCTAGTGGGACAGCAACAGAGGCTTGTTCTCTATCACATACCAGCTGAGAGATGAAGCTGTCGCTGGTAACTTTTGGAATGTGGGACTTAGGGGTGTCGTTCTGCTGGCCACAGGGCTCAGTGTGGGCGTTGAAACAGTTGGCTTCCTCTGTGGATCCTTTCTCCGTGTCAGACTCTACATCACTCACCACAGATGGTGGATGTAATTCACTGAAGTAACACCCAGCACTGTCACAACAGGAAAGGTACGGTAATCAGGAATCATCTGAGCTTTGTTGTCTGTTTTTGTAAACAATACAGCTATGCATGACAAAAAACAAAAAGTGTGGTTTAATCAAATTGAGTTTGAGTGGGTTGCAACCTCTGCTGGCTACTGGCACTGGAATGAGGTCGATCCCCATCTCGGAGAACAGTGACAGCCTTCCAGGTCTTCCCACTAAATTCACTAGCGGTAACACCCTGACGGAAGTACAGGGCGCGGTCTTCACTGCTGATAGCCCACACCTGTCCACGCAATGGTACATCTTTTAAAAAAGAAAGGGTTTAACAATTGTATTGGACAAAGGGAGTGGTGAAATTTTTACCTGATCATTGAGTCCAACATTGATCATGATCATTTCTCCAACCATGCTTATCCAACCAGAGCCACAGGGATTGTGGGAGTTCACACCACGTCTGAACCACACCTGGTATAGCAGCAAGCAATTTTAATTAGATCACTCTGCAAATGTGCATGTAAATCAATTCTGCATAGTTTGTGTGGTATTAAACTAAACTAATTGTTTCCAAAATTCAATATTGTATTCCTTCACCACTTTGCGGCCAACTTTCGGGCTCAGTGCATCGCTGATTTTAAAAGTTCCATTGAGTACATTAAGATTTGAGTAAGTTTTCATGTTAACATTGCATAAGTTTTAGGGTGTATAAAGGGTTTTAAGAGCATAGAAGGTGTTTATAAGTGTGTGTGTGTGTGTGTGTTGTGTGTGTGTGTGTGAAAGCTGTTTGAAGGTATTATAAAGACTTTGAATGCAGATAATAGTCATAAAAATTTGAAAATAACTAGTGTTTATAAGTGTGTGTGTGTGTGTGTGTGCATGTGTGTGTGAAAGCTGTGTGAAGATATTATAACTTCTAATACCTTGAAGGTAGAAAAGCGCTATACAAGTATAACCCATTTATTTAATGCAGATAACAGTCATAAAAATCATAAAATACCGAGCAATCCTACCTCGTGAAAATTGACCTTAAAGAGGATGGGGGGCTGGGGTCCTGGAATGTAACTCCCTATGATAATTACAGTGGTGTCTCAGTTTTTGTTATTAATCGATTCCAGAAGGGTCTGGAGCAACTTTTCCCATAGAAAACAATGTAAATCCAATTAATCCATTCTAGACACCCTAAAATGTTAGTACAAAACACATTTAATAGAGAATAATTTTAGTTTTATAGGCAGAAAATGCATATAAATGACGAATGATGGTGATGAGTGGCGGGGGAGTAGGGGCTGTGGCTACCCCCACAAACGGAACCTTCATACTTTGCTACTACTTCTTTCCGATCTAACAAAGGTCTAAACTCATTCTCCTTCTATGCCACATCAATATGGAATGCACTCCCAACAGGTGTAAAAGAAAGTGCATCACTATCCTCCTTCAAAACCGCACTAAAAGAACACCTCCAGGCAACTTCAACCCTAGACTAACACCCTCCCCCCTCCACATCCCACCTCCCCGGATTATAAATAATCAAATGTAAATAATCAAATGTATATACTTGTTCTTATGCTTTCTGAACTCACTATGTTCACTGCTCGCTGTACATATCCTACGAAGTCAGACCTACACTGTTTCAATGTCCATTTCTCAGATGATGCAATTGTTGATGACTGAAGGGCTGATATCAACCAAACCTATTTACTTGCAGTGCCATGCTCAAGAATCTGGAGTTGTGCTTTAAGAGCCCTATTCTCCTATGTGCTTAAGTGAAAAAAGCTGGCTGTGCAGCATTATCCCCTGGGTCTTAAGTCTGTCACTGTGCACCTAAATGTGGAATGACATAATGTTAGTTTGCAATTGACTTACTTTGTTGTCCTTGGTCAAAGCCCAGACAACATTGACTCCTACAGCCACATGCATGGCACCTACATCTGGACTTGGAGAGTCCACTACAGACCAGGAGGTACCTGGGCGGAAGAAAAGAAGAGTCCCGTTACAGAACTCAATAAACAAAGCTCATTCTGCTGGCAACAGTACCTTGGGGAAAATCTCGACTGACGCCCTCTCTGACGATCAGCTGGCCCTCCCACAGCACCGCCCACACCAGTTCCCCGGGGCCGCAGCTAATCTGGATCACCTCTCCGGGGATGGGCATCTCAGACCATAAAGACCCCTCAGGATTGTTATAGTAGATGCCCTCTCTGAACCACACCTACAGAACAGACAGAGAATTGCTATCTTATACTGTATATCTCCAATAAACTTTTATTGTTCACAAAACTGTACCTTCCCCTGTAGCGACACAGCCCACAGTGACAGTCGGCCTTGTGGTTCCTCGCTTATCTCCCATCCACCGCAGCTGATGTCACTGAAGGGATCTGGTAGAGATGTCTTCTGCGAGGGGATCTGCCAGTATACACATAAACACGGGTGAAGGAACCTTCTGATCACATAAACAAATACACATACAGTTAAAAATGCACCTCAGCCCAAGAGTCCATGGCTTTGTATCTTCTGTGACAGAGCCATCGCCTGCGACGGACACAAGAGTTCCATTTTTTGTCTTTGGTGTAAACTGCAGGAAAGTCAATGGAGTAAGTCCATCCCTGCAGAACAAGCCCATCATTAACCAATGTAGCAAGGGGAAATGTAGCTTGTATTTCAGAAATAGAGATGGTATTTATGGCTATTTAAAAGAAAACCGGATCTTGAGGAGTCGTTCCTTCCAAAAGACTGGCTTTTTTTATTTTTTTAAGTAAATAACTGTTTGTGTTTTTGTTTTACCAAGGAAACAATCACTGCTAGCAGTTAAAAGACATGTATCCGAATAATTCAATGTTATACCAATTCATACTGTGGGAAATATTATAACACTATTTTATTGATTTCATTTGTCTTGTGTTTTTACTGTAAGCATTTCATACCCCTATGCTTTAACAACGATCATTTTTCCTGACCTAAAAGAAACGTATTTAATTAAAATTAAAATAAAATATAAAAAAAACACTTCAGTCCAAAACAACTTCAACTGTAAAGTTTTCCATACAAGAGCATTTTAACTACACAGAAAAAACTATGGCCTACACCAGTGTTTTTCAACCACTGTGCCGCGGCACACTAGTGTTCCGTGAGATACAGTCTGGTGTGCCGTGGGAGATTATTTAATTTCCCCTATTTGGGTTAAAAATATTTTTTGCAAACCAGTAATTATAGTCTGCAAATTATGTGTTGTTGTTGAGTGTCGGTGCTGTCTAGAGCTCGGCAGAGTAACCGTGTAATACTCTTCCATATCAGTAGGTTGCAGCCGGTAGCTAATTGCTTTGTAGATGTCGGAAACAGCGGGAGGCAGTGTGCAGGTAAAAAGGTGTATAATCGCTTAAACCAAAAATAAACAAAAAATGAGTGCCCCTAAGAAAAGGTATTGAAGCTTAGGGAAGGCTATGCAGAACGAAACTAAAACTGAACTGGCTACAAAGAAAAAAAAACAGAATGCTGGACGACAGCAAAGACTTACTGTGGAGCAAAGACGGCGTCCACAATGTACATCCGAACATGACATGACAATCAACAATGTCCCCGCAAGGAAGGATAAAAACAACTGAAATATCCTTGATTGCTAAAACAAAGTAGATGCGCTCAAAATATCAAATATCGCGCAAAAAGAAGACATGAAACTGCTACAGCAAAATACCAAAAAAAGAGAAAAAGCCACCAAAATAGGAGTGCAAGACAAGAACTAAAACACTACACACAGGAAAACAGCAAAAAACTCCAAATAAGTCACGGCGTGATGTGACAGGTAGTAAATGATAAATGATAAATGGGTTATACTTGTATAGCACTTTTCTACCTTCAAGGTACTCAAAGCGCTTTGACAGTACTTCCACATTCACCCATTCACACACACATTCACACACTGATGGCGGGAGCTGCCATGCAAGGCGCTAACCAGCAGCCATCAGGAGCAAGGGTGAAGTGTCTTGCCCAAGGACACAACGGACATGACTAGGATGGTAGAAGGTGGGGATTGAACCCCAGTTACCAGCAACCCTCCGATTGCTGGCACGCCGTAGTGACAGTACACCTACTTTGAGACAAGAGCTATAGTGATGCATGCTTGGTTATGGTTTAAAGTCATATCCAACAATTGCGACGACGACTTTTTACTGTCAACTGAGTATCGTTTTTAATGATTTCTGCTGGTGGTGTGCCTCCGCATTTTTTCAACACAAAAAATGTGCCTTGGCTCAAAAAAGGTTGAAAAACACTGGCCTACACCAAGGGTGTCCAAAAAATCAAAGCTAGCAGGGGCCATTTTGATATTTTTTATTTTAAAAACCAATACAATATATGTATAAAAAATATATATTTAGGCTTCCACTCAGGCTTGATCCCGGGGACCCCAAAGGGTTTTGGTCCAAAAAATATAAAAAATGTGTCATTATTCAGTATTATTATTTGTGTTATTATTCAAGTTTTTAAATCTCTAGATCAACATTAGGTCTATCTGTCAATATAAAATGTTTTAAAGATTTAAATTGTATGCTCTTTTTGTCAAAGAAAACCCTTTTTTTTAATGAAAAAAACAAAATATGCAATATTTTCACCCAATAAAATTTTTAAGTGGGATATTTGAGATTATATAATTGGAGCCTTAAAAAGGTAAATAACTAATAACACCATTGATTTTAATTCATTATTATTTTTTGAGCAATGACACTTAAAAACTAATCACACTAAAATTGTAGGGGATCCAAAAGGGTCCTACTCATTAAAGTGTTAAAAAATAAATCATAATTTTTTATTTTTGTTTACTGTTTACTTTTAACACAATAATCTCGAGATCAACTTCAGATCTATCTGTCAATTATACGTTTTATTGTTGTTTATGTTTTTTGTTTGTTCGTTTTAGGCCCTTCTTTAAAAAAAACAGCTCGTTTTTTTACATGGCAAACACAAAATATGCAACATTTTCCCCAAAAAATATCTCACAATATTTAATGTGACGTAATTGGAGCCTTGAATAGGTCAATAATTCATAATGACATTGATTTTGATTCATTACTATTTTTTAAAGAAAGAAACAGCCTACATAGCAGCTTTGTGTGATTAGAGTAAACATTGCTACATTTTCTTGTTACATTTCACCTGTTTACTCTTTAAATACCACTTTTAATGTTTTTTATTTTTTTCAATCGTATTTTTAAAATGTGCCGTGGGGCCGTTAAAAAATGACCTGCGGGCCGCAAATGGCCGCACTTTGGACACCCCTGGCCTACATATAATAAATGATTACAATGTGTATCGATAGAAAAATATAAATACAACTAAAATAGAAATTTGCACAAAATCGCACTACCCCTACTGTAAATTTTAAATGTCAATTGCATCAAAATGTTGCTATGTTGCCTTTGACTTTGTCTCATTTTGTATGGCTTGTGGCTTAAATCCAGTTAGGCGGAGTGAATATGAAGGCAGATGAACAATTAGCATATAAAAGTGGCTCGCAACTGCGAATCGGTTCTTTGCGTTCACTTAAAAGAGCTGTTAAAAAGACCCGACTTGTTCCCAAACGTCACATCTCTAGTTAAAAACTCACCTCCTTCTCTGTGGCTTCCCCCTCAAAGTTTTCATCCATGTACCAGTCACCTTCCCACTGCCAGCTGCTGGAAGGGAGCTGGAAACTGGGTGGAGGTTGGTGCTGAAGACCTGTCACATCACTCCACTGCCAGCGGTCGCTTGGCAATAGGCGCTCAGAGAAACCATCCACTGGATTCCATCGCTGGCAAAAAAAAAAGAAAGCTGGAACATGCAGGCGACGCACCCACAAAGACTACTAGATGCTGCAGAAACCCACTTGATTCTCATAGGTCTCCTCTTGGAAGCGAATGGGGACGTCAGAAGCATGCACGTTCAGGTAGATCTTGTTGTCACAGGCGATGCCCCAGCAGCACTGCTGGGCCGCTGTCACCCGCTTGAACTCAATATGGGCGTCGCGACATTGCTCCCACTGCTGGCCTGCCGTGGACAGGCTGTACACCCGTCCATGCACGTCCACTGCCCACAGCAGAGAGATGGGCATGACTGCAGCTGACTTTAGTAGAAGCATGAAAACAGAATGTTAATGTAGCGTGGCAGGAACAAAAACACTTATTTTCCCCTCTGCGAAACTTGGTGGCCGTGTGGTTAGCACGTCAGCCTCACAGTCTGGAGTTTGTACATATTCATATTTCATTGTAATTGCGTCCACGCCCTGTCAGGCTAATAGTTAAATATATTAAGGCAATCAATCTTGAATCCCAATAAACACCAACTACAATAGCGGCACAACAGAAACATGTGTGTCCAACCCTCACCTAGGCAACTCAACAGTGTTCAAAATATAAATTGTTTACATTTAGTTTCACATTTATAATCTATTGTAGCTGCTGGTAGAAACTACACACATTTGGTCACGTGATTCTGAAGTCAATACCAACATCACAGAGACTCTTCCTTAGTTGACCCCCAAGTAAATTCAGTTTGAGACCTTTGCTCTGAATTGTAAATTAATCTACTGTGATTGACAGGAGACCAGTCCAGGGTGTACCCCAGGCTTCATCTCACCCATGACAAGCGGTTAAAAAAAATGCCACAACATTAAGTATCACGCACAATCTAATAATATCAAAACCTATTTTAATGCCATTATTACAATGGATACTTTATTAGTAATGGCTGGGGATCTTCCTGTGTGGAGTTTGCATGTTCTCCCCGTGACTGCGTAGGTTCACTCCGGGTACTCCGACTTCCTCCCACCTCCAAATACATGCACCTGGGGATAGGTTGATTGGCAACACTAAATTGGCCCTAGTGTGTGAATGTGAGTGTGAATGTTGTCTGTCTATCTGTGTTGGCCCTGCGATGAGGTGGCGACTTGTCCAGGGTGTACCCCGCCTTCCGCCCGAATGCAGCTGAGATAGGCTCCAGCACCCCCGCGACCCCTAACGGGATAAGCGGTAGAAAATGGATGGATGGATGGGTTCACCGGCCACAACGTTAAGTATCATGCACAATCTAATAATATCAAAATGTATTCTATTGCAATTATTACAATGGATACTATATTAGTAATGGCTGAGGATCTTTCTGTGTGGAGTTTGCATGTTCTCCCCGTATCTGCGTGGGTTCCCTACGGGTACTCCGGCTTCCTCCCACCTCCAAAAACATGCACGTGGTGATAGGTTGATTGGCAACACTAAATTGGCCCTAGTGTGTGAATGTGAGTGTGAATGTTGTCTGTCTATCTGCGTTGGCCCTGCGATGAGGTAGCGACTTGTCCAGGGTGTACCCCGCCTTCCGCCCGAATGCAGCTGAGATAGGCTCCAGCGACCCCGAAAGGGACAAGCGGTAGAAAATGGATGGCTGGATGGATGGAATTGTACTGTGGGGAGAGCTATTTCGACTACTACGGTCTCATCATTTTGCTACATCCACCAAGTAAAGTATGTATTAACTTTGAAAAAGTAGATTTTCTTGCATTTGACGTAATAAGATATGGAATGTGTACCCAATGAAGTGTCCAGTAAGTGTATACAGCAGGGGTCACCAACGCGGTGCCCGCGGGCACCAGGTAGCCCGTAAGGACCAGAGAGTAGCCCGCTGGCCTGTTCTGAAAATAGCTCAAATAGCAGCACTTACCAGTGAGCTGCCTCTATTTTTTAAATGTTATTTATTTACTAGCAAGCTGGTCTCGCTTTGCTCGACATTTTTAATTCTAAGAGAGACAAAACTCAAATAGAATTTGAAAATCCAAGAAAATATTTTAAAGATTAGGTCTTCACTAACTGACAAAGAAACAGACAACAGATTTGGTGTCCAGTTCAAAGTGTGACATGATTTATTTAAAAATTTGAGTGTTGACTTTTGTATTTTACATGAGTTATTTGTACAAACATGGTGCAAAGTAATTCATGATTTGTTTAAAAATGTTAGTGGCTAGCTAGTTAAAATGGGGTATTGTGATTTCACAAGACTGTCTTAGAAGTGATTATTTGAAAATGTTCAATTTGAAAAATGTGCACTTAGAGAAAATATAAAAATAAAGTGTTGCATATTGATATTTATCTGTTTCTATATATATTTATTGTGAGAAATCATTAAGATGATCAGTGTTTCCACAAAGATAAATATCATTAATTATTAATAATAACAGAGTTAAAGGTAAATTGAGCAAATTGGCTATTTCTGGCAATTTATTTAAGTGTGTATCAAACTGGTAGCCCTTCGCATTAATCAGTACCCAAGAAGTAGCTCTTGGTTTCAAAAAGGTTGGTGACCCCTGGTATACAGCATATAGGCTCCAGGAGCCCCGCAACCCTGAAGGGAATAAGCGGTAGGAAATGGATGGATGGACCCCTGCAATCCCAATAGGGACAAGCGGTAGAAAATGGATGGATGGATGGATGTTTGCTCACACAGTATTTACGTCTAAAACATTTGTTTCGGCTGCATGTATTCGTCAAATCATTTTTTTTTAGTATAAGGACCATACAGATTCTCTCCATTTGTACTGTTGCAACATTCCCAATCAGAAGAGTATAACTTTAGCTGACGTCCAGCTAGTAGAAGTGACATTACAGTCTATTTTGTTAAAAATAAGGATGAAAGTAAAGAGAATGGTAAAATGAGTCGCTACGCTACGAAACATTGAAAAATACAGGACGATTTTAAAGCAGGACCAGCAGTTTTAGGGCGATAGCAACACTCTGCTGGGATTACAAGCTTAGCTCTCTACAAATAGCACGTCCAAATAAGGACAAACACACCCACCGTATGCCGCCAGAGGTCAAAAACTCCCTTTTATCGTCCAGTGAAGATGAAGTAATCCTAATTCTTTAACAAACATAATGTTGTTCACGGTTGTTATGATATTAATGACAGGTACCACCAAGACGTGTAAACCAGGAAGTGCTGGTTTGTTTCTTCATTCTCATTGGCTGCTTAACAGGTGTTTAAGACAGTTCTATCCAGCAGGGGGTGCTGTTGCTTCATGTTGAAAGAGCAGGTACAGCATAGTATTGTTTTGCTTGGCTCGTTCCAGTAGAATTAGGGGTAAACTATTTTAAATGTATTCCATCTCCTTATTTCCAAAAATTATGATAATTCAACTCTTGAGTGATGATGCATAAAATACGTAGACAGTTTCACGTTTTATTGAGGAAAAAAAGGCTGCGTTGTGAACACAATGACAAGATACACTCAACGAGGCACTGAGGAATAACTGTCAGTATGATCACTTATTTATCATACAATAAACATTCCGTATAGCAAAAAAATACATGTCAGAAAAGATCCCCACAAACTCAACTTTGGGGCTTTCAATCGATCGTAACTGGACTGTTTTGTTTGTTTTAGGAGACGTTAGGCCGCTCATCCAAGTTGGCTTCATCAGTTCATGGTCATAGACTGGTCAGATCTAGTCTTAGACTTAGATTCAACAGCTGTTGTTGGCATTGACAGTAGGGTTGCTTCTTTGCAGCTCAACAGTTGTTTGTCTTACTCCGGCGATACCATCCTTGCCCAGGCACACCCTCCTGGTATGGGAGTATAAATATTTGGGGTTTTGGCACCAGTCGCTATACTAGATCTGAACAATCCAAGTCCATAACTAGATCTGACCAGTCTAAGTCTATGAGCATGAACTGATGAAGCCTACTCGAATGAGAGGAGAAACGTCTTCTAAGACACACCAAACAGTCCAGTTGCAATCGATTGAAGGCCATGAGATTACAATGACCTGGATGAATGAGAACATCCATAGACATAAACTTTGGGATATTTCAAAACTGTGACCCGACATCTTAACATTTTGCATAAAACAGCCAAATCATGAGGAGTGAAAAATTCCCTTCATCAAAATGTTATCAAATTAAACACTGGCAGTCAAATTAAAACCAAGCTCAGCATGAAAACTAATGGACATAACACACATTTGTTTAAATATCTCTTACCAACATCTAGCTTATAAATATAAAACCTTCTTATTGCAGTGACATACTTCTCAAATGACAAACCCCATAAACACAGCACGCTCCCTTCATTCCCACATCCTCTCTTAAAAAAAACTAAAAATATTAAAAATAGAAATATTAATTAGTTTTTTCTGCAAGTCAGGAAGATAGATAGCTGGTTGTTCTTGTCGGGATCAGGTCAAAACAATGATGCATAAATATGTTTTTATCACTACAATAACTGCAGCACAAAAAATACTAAAAACACTTTTGTATTATCTAGGAGTGTCATAGTTTTTAATGTTTTTGTTCCTTCTTTTTCACTTATGCATTCTCTAATACAACTGCAGATACACATTATACTTAACAGTTGTCTACATTTGGACTGGCTCAAAATTCGCTTTGTACTATAATAATGGTTATTTACAAAAAAGTCCATAGCTGGAGGGTGATATTTGACACTTTTACTTTAAATGTTTCATTCAGTCAGGGATCACATTTTAGTCCCTGTTTTCATCATGAGAAACATTTTTGCATTATTTGACATGAACACAGACTGGATGCACACTTTATAAAACAAGGATTTGCAAAAAGAATGTGGTTTTAAACAGTCCGTATGGTGTCACAGTAAAATGCAACTATGATAAAATCCCTTTTGCAGGCTGGTAGGATGTCCAGTTTAGGGTACAGTTTTGGGTGCGTTGCAGGGGTACCATTACTGCCCTGATGAGAGCAACACCTTTCAGTTATGTGTTTAAATGGCCGGTGCTGATCGATCATTTGTGACGGTGGGTCTCAGCCTGACGGTCGCAAAGGGATTACCTCCTCTGTAAGAAGAAAATTGTTAAAATCCCCATTCGTCTCTCAATAGTGATATACTAGTCCAGTGGTTCTCAAACTTTAATCACAAAGTACCACCTCAGAAAACAATTGGCTTTTCAAGTACCACCATAATGACCAACATTAAAATACAGTTGGGTAGTAGGCCTAAGTATTTATTAAAACAAAGTATATTTAATATTTTTGGCTACTGTAACATGACACACAATGCACAAACCTTACCAACAATGATACACTATATACAATCCATATTTACAGAGATACTAGAGGTAATACAGTTTGAGAATTACTTTATTAGTCTGAACATTTAAAGGAGTATGTTAGCTCTGTTACATATAACTCACCCTAGAAATGGAGTCTTTGCTGTCCCATTTACAAGAGAAACCTGTTGTGAGAAAGAGGAAGACCCTTAGAGAATGCAACACACCAATAAGATCCCCCATAAATCCACATAAATCCCACCCAGCTGTAAAGAAAAGGCAGGGTTACTAGACTGGTTGGATTAGTTTACTTATTATCATTTGTCCTCCTGCCTGATGGTGCAATATACAGGTAGAGCTTTGACGAGCAGAAGTACTGATGCGACAAGCTCACAGCTCCCTGTCTGGAATCTAACTCATCGAGATAGGCCTGTGAATGACACAACACTCTTCTCTGATGACGATGCTCTTATTAGCTCACCGTAGGCACTTGAAGATGAAGAAATACTTTACTTTTGTTGCCTGGGGTGAAGTCTGAGGCACGTTATCAAGTTGGGTTTTAGGTAAATATGGCGAATGTCTTAAGAGAAACGGTTTGTTGTTTGTTATAGATTCAAACTAATGTTTTGAGTGTGCAGCAGCAAAATAATATAGTAACCATT
The DNA here is from genome assembly GCF_033978785.1 of Entelurus aequoreus. NCBI lineage: Eukaryota > Metazoa > Chordata > Actinopteri > Syngnathiformes > Syngnathidae > Entelurus > Entelurus aequoreus. The sequence continues at coordinate 24,498,458 of NC_084738.1, forward strand.
TCTACTGAATAAACTGTACAATTTGCATTACTTCCTCCATCCACTAAGAAGCATACAAACGCAGCACTTAAAACACAGGCGTCAAACGCCCAGATTTGGCCCGCCACATTGTTTTATGTGGCCTGATAAAACCTGTAAATAATGTGCATCAATAAACCATGCATTTCATCTTTTATTACTGAATTTTTTAAATTCATCTTTCCTTACAAATATATTTGCTCTTTTGAAAGAAAAAAAGCATGGACCAGTAGTGTACTGCATACAATTAAGTTAAGTTAAGTTAAAGTACCAATGATTGTCACACACACACTAGGTGGGGTAAATTTGTCCTCTGCATTTGACCCATCCCCTTGTTCACTCCTTGGGAGGTGAGGGGAGCAGTGAGCAACAGCAGTGGCCACGCCCGGGAATCATTTTGGTGATTTAACTCCTAATTCCAACCCTTGATGCTGAGTGCAAGCAGAGAGGTAATGGGTCCCGGGGTTTGAACTCACGACCTACTGATCTCAGGGCGGACACTCTAACCACAAGGCCACTGAGCAGTTACATGTATTTTAAATTTTAATATTATCTGTTCAAGCAAAAAACATAGGCCTTGCATGTTTCTATCAGGCAGGAACGTCTATTTGGTTGTTAAGTGATTGCCCCCCGATTTTGCCAGCAATTCAATACACTAGAATAACTAAAAAAGTTGATTATTTCAGTAGTTCAATTCAAATAGTCAAACTATCGTGTATTGACACTATACACACATCTGAGTGACATATTTAAAAAACAATATTTTAATAATTTTGATGATTGTAGCTTAGAGCTAAAATATTTTTAAATGGTCAACAAGTTTAAGATTGTAAAGTATAGGTATGGTTCACGCTCCAATCATCTGCAAAAACCTTCTAAGCCTTTATTTGATATCTTCAAATAAAATCACTTTTGCATGATATTGTAATTTATAAAGATGTACCTGAATTTGCATGTTCAATGTGCTGAAATAATACCTTCTTTTCCAGATTTTTGCTTGTCTGACAGCTGCTTCTCTGGTAGGTTGCTTTTTTTTTAGGGCTTCCCCCTGACTTCTGTCTGTCAGGCAACAACTTTCCTAGTTATTTTCTATGCTCCAGCTTCCCTTTCCCCCTGATATTTATCTATAAGGTCAGTGGTTCTCAAACTATTTTCACCAGGTACTATCTCAGAAAACACTTGGCTCTTCAATTACCACCATAATGACCAACATTAAATTATGATACCGTAGTAGGCCCAAGTATTTATTAAAAACAAGAGAAAAAGTTATATTTAAAATATAAGTATGTTAGTATTTTTGTTCATAGAGTTTGAACATTAACACTGTGTTTGAATATAGGAAAATAAAACACTCTACTTTAATCACTGTATTTTAATCAAGTGATTATTTAGTGTACCACTAGATTGAGCCTGCATACCAGTGGTACATGTACCACAGTTAGAGAATCACTGAATTAGGTAATGATCTTTATTTAGTTTCAAAAACCTTACAAATAATTTTTTTTCACAGATGAAAACAACATACTTAGTTGTGATAACAATCTAGAAACATTAATAGTAATATTAGAACATATTTTTAATTGTTAAATAAGTAGTTTGATTCAATTAAATTAACTCTCAATTTAAACAAAACTAAATTTATAGTTTTTGGAAAACGTGCCACTGAGGTACGCATACATTTTAAAATAAGTGATACTGAGATAGAAAGACTGAATGAAATACAATTTCTTGGAGAAGCTCAGTTGGAAGCCCCATATAACCTATATAAAGAGGCAAAGCTACTTAAATCTCTTGCAATAATATCTAAAGTCAAAGAATTGCTGTATGAAAATAACATATATATTTTATACTGTTCCCTGGTTCTCTCTTATATGACTTATGGCCTAGAAGTGTAGGGGGAACACTTATAAAACCAATTTTATTCCAATAAGTATCATTCAAAAAAGAGTGATCCGCATTATGAATAATTGAGTAATTTGGGGCGGCATGGCGTAGTGGGTAGAGCGGCCGTGCCAGAAACCTGAGGGTTGCAGGTTCGCGCCCCGCCTCTTGACATCAAAATCGCTGCCATTGTGTCCTTGGGCAGGACACTTCACCCTTGCCCCCAGTGCCGCTCACACTGGTGAATGAATGATGAATGATAGGTGGTGGTCGGAGGGGCGAACTGGCAGCCACGCTTCCGTCAGTCTACCCCAGGGCAGCTGTGGCTACAAATGCAGCTTACCACCACCAGGTGTGAATGAATGATGGGTTCTCACTTCTCTGTGAAGCACTTTGAGTGTATTTGAGTGCCATATATACAGTATCTAATCCATTATTATTATTAATAAAGCGGTTTACATGGCACATAGAAATGAGCTTATCATTAAACTAAAAGCACAAAAAATTAAGAGTTTGGGCGACTTTAAGACAACACAATTTATGTATAACATACAATAACAAGTTACTGGTGCGTTTATTATTTCCAAAAAGAAGAAATGTTTACAAAGTCATACGTGGGAACGAGCGCAAAAGCAGCATTGTGTACCTTTCGTTGGGGTTAATGTATGGAATAAGTTGGACCAAGAGGTAAACGACTGTAAAACTTAAATTCAATTTAAAATTATTTTGAAGAAATCAAATATATGTTGAGAATGGATGCTAAGGATGCAAAATTAATATGATTGAGTGTTTCATATTTTTTTGTGAAAAAGCATCAATCACTAAATGATTCCCGGGCGCGGCCACCGCTGCTGCTCACTGCTCCCCTTGGGAATAGGTCAAATGCCTAGTGTGTATGCAACAATCATTGGCACTTTATCTTTTAACTTTAACTGAAAACAAAACAAAAAATTCATGGATAAGACATTGGCAATTTTTTCTGTTTTTGTTTTGTAAATACATTTGGATAGGTGTAATAAGCTTTAGTTTCTGCCTATTCCATTTCAGACTACATGTATTAAAAACTAATTCTTCTCTTTATCTGTCAAAAGTTTAAAAGTCTGAATAAATTAAGCTTGAACCTTAAAAAATACTTATTTGGTTGATTACTGTACTGACCATTTTTGCTAAAACTGTTTTGTATGCTCAATATACTTACCCCTCATTTTGTTTGTTTAAAGTGGTCAAACTACTTAACCATATTTTTACTATCCAAACTATACTATTACATGCAAAAATTAATTAACAAACAAAAATGTTTTTTTTTCTTTGAGCTGACTTAGTGTACCATCATATGAAACACTGTCAAAGCACTACTATAGGGTTAAAGGGGATGTTGTGACAAGTAGCTGCAATAATAGTGACAAGGTCCACTTTTGCCCTACAGTCCCATAAACAAGACTTTAAGTAAGCAGTTAGCTTTTGACCTTTCCTTGAACAAGGCTTATAAGATAAAAGGATATTCGATTAAGAAGTACTCTACTGTATCCGGAGGGAGGGAAACAATTAAGATGAATGGGATCTCTCTTGGAAATGTATTTCACCATAAAGCCCTGAGGCAGCAGGTTGAGAGGACAGTGCAGTCACACAGTCCCAATGATGAGAAAGGAGAAGCATGCCTAGACTTGTTCGCTGCTTGCTTGGGCAGATTCTATCAGCGGACAAATCACCAACTAAAATTGTGACTGTACCCTTCTTGTCCTTTACGCCTGCCTGTGTAACATCCTTATCTGATCTTCATTCCTGAACAGAGGAGAAATTTGCCTTGGAGCAGATGACTGCTATGTTCTACACCGTGCCTTAAACATATTTTACTTTTTTATACACTGTTATTACAAACCATCATTGAGACACATGTTTAACTAGCTGGAGGATATATGATGTTTCCGGCCACTGTATGTTTCAGCACAATTAGTCAGGCGAAAAGTAAAAAATGTGCTCTGACATTTTTCTTCGTGTGGGTTAGGTGCGGACTATGGACTAACCATAAAAGTAATAAAAATATCAATACAGGAAACGTTGAACACAGGTGAAACTCAAACACGGCCACAGCCCTGTCCTTTATCATGACCGAGCCAGAAGATATCAGGCTAGGCGCATTGGCTTAAGAAAAATAAGATAAAACATATTTTTCAAACCCCAGACACGACCGACGTACAGTGGAACGTCCAATTACCGTAATTTCCGGACTATAAGCCGCTACTTTTTCCCCTCGTTCTGGTCCCTGCGGCTTATACAAGGGTGCGGCTTATTTACGGCCTGTTCTTCTCCGACACCGACGAAGAGGATTTCGGTGGTTTTAGTACGCAGGAGGAAGACAATGACACAATGATTAAAGACTGACTTTTCATATACCGGTAGGCTGGTTATTTTGATAACGTACAGGCGAGCACTTTGTATTACTTTGCACCGTTGTATTATTTGTACTCTGCACGAATGCTGTTCGCCATGTCAAAGATGTGAAAGTTTGATTGAATGATTGAAAGATTTATTGTTAATAAATGGGACGCTTTGCGTTCCCAAACAGTCATCTCTGTCCCGACAATCCCCTCCGTGGTAGCAGGAACCCCTATATACTACGGTAATTACACATCAAAACCCTGCGGCTTATAGTCGGGTGCGGCTTATATATGGAGCAATCTGTATTTTCCCCTAAATTTAGCTGGTGCGGCTTATAGTCAGGTGCGGCTTATAGTCCGGAAATTACGGTACAAACCCCTCTTTGTACAAACTTTTCGATTTACGAACCATAGACTGAATGAAAATAGGCTTTGTTGGACGAACCTTTCATTTTTTTCAATCTTCAAGTACTTTGTACGCATCCTTTGCCCAGCAGTGCTGTCATTTTTTTTCCTTCTGTTTTAACTCTCTTTTTGAAATGTAGCTGTTGTGTACCATTTATGTTGCGTTTGTATAAGTTGCCGCGCATCTTCATGTTACGAAATTGACGATAGCAGTTAGCACTTGAAGTAGCTGTAATGTCGTGAATAAAACAGCTGCATCCCTTCTTTTATTGTTACATCGACACAAGACACTCCACTTGTTTTTGCTAGTCTAGTTTTAAAGCAACAAACTCAACAGCATATAACGCTACTTCTGTACATGTTGAATGGGGGGGAGACAGCAGCAGGACAATCACTTCATTCGGAGACTATCAAATCACCTCTACCACCAAAGTATATCTGACTGACAATATGACATGCGTAGTAAGGATAATTCTAAAATTTGGTTGAGGGTCAAAACCTGACGGCATGTTAAGTAACTACATACGTATGTATGTACAGTATATATATAATGTATGTATGTATGTATATATATGTACATATTATATTGATATAATGGATACATAATTAACAATTAAAATATTAAACATTAAGAGTATGTAAAAATTCTACTTCTACCTTATTTACTTCCGTGACGACCTCCTTAAAGTTTTGTAATCAATAAGAAATATCAAGCAGCTAAAATGTGCCAAACATGGATAAGTGTGGATAGTGTTTTGCATTTTTCGCCATCATGCTTTGTAGTGGATTCAAATGGGTGTAATTTAGATTTTTTTATGGTGCAAGGACATTTTTTATAATGTCTACAAAGTTCAGTGAGCAGGTTGTGTTATGTGTGACCATGTCTGTTGACATGTTGTTTTGGTTGGATTTCTTTTTTTTGTTGCACCATGACTAATGAAGGTTGTTTTCATTGGGTCATATAACTAAATGCTGCGCATTCCTCCACTCAGCGCGTAATTAAAGGTCAATGACCAAAATTACTCACGTCGTTCAATTGATGTAGACATAACAGCAGCTTCAAAATTTGCACACTGCTAAAATGAATGCATTCTCTCTGTAGGTAAAATTCCATATTAAACTAGTGATGTTTGGTGGGCCAAATACAGGTGAGCTGTAGTTTGGACACCCCTGCCATAGTGTGTTGGTGTTGCTATCTTTTCCATTTTTGCACGTTTTTGTTGCTGCTAAGATAAATTAATTTAGCATTTTTACCTGCACGTTGTGTCCTGTCCCTGCATCCTAGGGTCATGCTTACTGCCGACGTGTGTTTGTGACTTACAGTATAGCACTGTATCACACTTAATATTGTGTTCAAAATGTTCAAACGTTTACTAAAATAGGGACTCTTGTCAAGGCTGGAACCATTTTTTCATGTTACATTGTTTCTTATGGGGAAATGTGCTTCAATGTACAAATTTTCCTATTTACAACCCTTTTTAAGAAACAATTAGGTTCATAAATCGAGGTTCCACTGTATTTAAAAACAATAATCTAAAAGTTATTAATTTGTACTGTATTGTAAGTAAATCACTACTTCAGTCAATATATAAAAGAAGAAGGGGAAATAGCAGTTTGATGCTATCCGAAATATACATTATTTAGTTTTAAGCTGGTTAATATAAGTTAACTTTCTAACGGCTCGCGCCAGTGGCCACATGACAACATGCAAAAAAATAGACAATTATGATATACAAAATTGTTGCTTAAACAAAAATCAAAATTATTTTTATATCATCATTTATCTAAACTATGCCAAAAATACGCTTTAATATAACACAGTTACGTATGGTTGAAATAAGTCATTACCATGATCATTACAGAGATGCTCATTTCAACTTGTCTCTTTTCTTTGGATTTAACATTTATAATTAATAATATTAGATCATAAATGTATGGTTCCAACCGTGTTCTGTGGCGATGGCGTCGAAGAAATAATCGTACTCGATGGGAAGTCGTCAGAGTAGTCTGGTGGCGGCAGTAAAACAGGCTCCTCCTCCCCCAGATCAGGCAGACTGGCAACACTCGGACTGCACAATGGTGTCCCGAAATTGCTATTACAGTATGTGACACGTTAAAATCAGCCATCCGACATAATCTATAATAGGTAAGCAGTATATAGTATGTGCTCTTACCTGTTCAATATCATAGGTTCACTGTAAGGTCTGCAGTAGGATGAAGGGAACCAACCACGCCTAATAAACAAGACAAGTACACCACAATATTAGGCATTAAGCAAATGTTAAATACTTCAAGATATTGAAGTACTGCAGCACAAAATGTCTGAATTCTGTTTAAATATTATGTAGCCATTGCTCCACGACCATCTCCAACATGTTAGTGCAAAACATGCTTCGATTTCAGCATTACCTACTAACACGGTTAGTTGATGACTGATATTGGGCCAGTTATTCTTTCTTGGACGTGTGCACCAGCATTATGTTTGTAATGCAGCAGGGCAAAGGGCTTTACAACTGTCACCTCTAACATACCGGACATTCTCTTCTGTTTCTACACCAGGTATTAACACAACAAAATATACTGAGACAGAACAGAAACTTGCACTGCAGCCTGAGCAATGTGAAAGAACATGATTGTCAGTCGTGCTGCACGATGGTTGGTATGAAATACCGTCCCGTGTTGTGAAGGTGACTGAATTGCTGTGCACTTAATATGAACTAAAATAACAATAACACACAAGGGGAAGGTTTACAGCTTCGTCAGACAAAAAAAACACCCCATAAAAAATAACACCCAACTGTTATGTAACTTGTTTAAAAAAACGACCACAATGTATACCACCAGGTACCCTTCAAAGCCGGTATTTTTTTCCTACACTTTGAACCCTGCAGCTTATAAGACAGAGCGGCTAATTTATGGATTATTCTTTGCTGACAGCCATAATAAAAATACATTTTATAAAAATAAATGTATGCAAAAACACTGAGAGGGTGCTTTATTGTTGGTGCTATGGTGCCATCTTTTGGACGAATTTGTTCACTGGAGGTGCTGCAGTGTCCTTCCATTCAGTGCTTTCAACAACCGGAAGTAGATGTGGCGGTCAGACTTCTAGCCATCCATAGTGTTTCTACTTGTATGGATTCTTCATTCACCACTCCAAGAAACGTTTGTAAGTTCTACAGTACAACTAAAACTGTTTAAACTTACTAAAGCGTCCCATGTGTAATGCCTGTAGGAGTGCTTTCGTGCATATTTGTACGTGCTATCGTAACGTAATGACGCTAGCGTCGTAAGCATTAGCTAATCTGCTCACACATTTATAAGTTTCTGTGTTAGTATTATTAACTTACAACAGCATTCTTTTTGTATTGTTTCAGTTTCACAAATTCCTCATTAAATTGACCAAAATGCTACCGTGGAGTTATTGAGTCTGTTCAGCTGATTGGAGAGCCAGCTTCCGCAGCTAGTGGGTCCATGACGATGACTTCTGTTTTGTTCGATCAGCCGTGTGACAGGCACCGTTTGGAAACTATTAAGGTATGTAAATAAACATTTACAGAATCTTACTGTGTAAATAACTAATTTTGCAACGTTTATATCTGTGGCTAATATATGGATATTTTTTTTCTTTCTAAAATTTAGTGGGTGCGGCTTGTAAGGCGCACTTAAAATCCTTGTAGTTTCTCAAAAATCGATAGTGTGCCTTATAACCCGGTGCGCCTAATGTGCCTATGAATTCTTGTTGTGCTTCTTGACCTCAAATAAATTTAATTTGGGACATGGTGTAATAATAAACGTGACCAGTAGATGACAGTCACACATCAGAGATGCGTGTTGACTGCAGGTTGTCGCCTGTTCAATAAATGACAATAGCAAGTAGTTATAAGCAAGCAACACCAACATTTTGATGTTTCATTGAGAATACAGAACATTACACAAAGCACTCAAAAATCTGTCAAAATGTTTTAGTACGACTTCGGTAAGCTACGAAGCCGCACCGCTTGATGGAGCATTACGGCTACCGTAGTCAGACGTACTGTGCTTCAACATACGGGTATTATTATGGTGTATGACCCCAAAATGGCACATATTTTGAGACATTATCTGGTGGTTTCTTTCTCAATAATATGTAAAACCAACATATCTTACTTATTGGTTCTTGCTGATGTGTATTTGGGATCTGCATAAGTCCCGAAAATTTGCGCAAGTCTGCCATTGTAGTCTGCGCTGTGGTCAATAAGCTCCTTCTTTTTCTCTATTCTCTTGTTGTGGGGAATTCATCTTCCGCTGTTGCCATTTCTAATATAAAGTAGCGTACAGTTCTTACTTATATCTGTCAATAAACTTGCTATGGAAGCGCTAAACACTACAGGTACAAAAAAGGTGACGGGGATAAGACACTGTCAAAGTGGCGCCACATAAAGAAGACAGCACACAAAACAGTGCATCCTGAATAGACAGTCAGAAAGTGGCTTGAAGAGGGTCTGTAAAACATAATCTATGCAACATTTTGACCAAAGAACCATCATTACATGTTATGTAGACCACAAGGAAGTGGAATGTAGAAAATAAACCCTTTAATGCGCCTTATCAAATTTCGGTGCACAGGTTCGCTTTTTGTATGAAAATATACCTGAATAGGCCCGCTCATTGGCAGTGCGCCTTATAGTCCGATGCGCCCTATGGTTCAGAAAAATATGGGATGTCATTTTGTTGTGGATTTTATTGCTTATTGTTTATTTTTATATTACTGAAGTATTCATATTAGTATTCTGTTCAACTTGCATGTCACAAAAGGCATTGTTTCTAAACAAACTTTTTATGAGTTCTATTTTATTTATTTTTTTCACCATTTGTAAAGATTTGACAACAGCATTAATAATGCTGAGCAGTTTCCTTTTTACAAATATTACAAAATATCTGTTGCTGCTGTACCGCGCAATACACTGTACCTTTTATAACATAATATAATAAATGACCATGTGGTCAGAGAAAAATAAATCTTCCTTTCTACTTTTCCATGCACTCTATATCACTAGTACCTTTTTTTTGTTATTATTTTATACAATGAAAAAAAAATGTTCTCTTCAATTTGGACCAGCAATAATTAGAGCATTTACATATGTCCAATCAACCTAGCTTATAAAAACACTTAGCAAGGTAATCCTACTTGTTGTCCAGGGGCCGTACTTATCAAGCTTCTTAGAGTGCCATTTTACACTTAAGTCCTGAGAATTTGCGAAATTTAGTCCTACTCTCAAACTTAAGAATAAAAGCTTTTTATCAACGTTCTTAAGTCTAAGAATCACTCCTACTCTCCACGATATTTAAGAGACCTTCAGAGGTGTCTTAAGTGGTTAGGAGTTGCCAGCAGGGGATGGCACTGAGGCGAGAAAGACGTGCGCGAACGTTCAGGGAGCGGAACGACGTCCTGGATTTGTTTGATGACGAGCAGCTGATCAAACGGTATCGTTTAGACAGAGCGGGTATTATTTTTGTCACAGATTTAATACTTTTCGATTCCTTGTTGATTTCTGCATGTGGCTGCAGTGGGCTAGTATATATAGAGCCACCCACACCAGTTTCAAATTAGTTGCCTAATTAATGAATTGGAAAGAAAATTTTATGAGAGTAGCGTATGTGTGTGGCCGTAAGGTGAGTGACGTCAGTGAGTGTGTGGGCGAGAGAAGAGAGGGAGCGGTAGCGTGAGTGCCGGCGGGGACTAGTTTGTTTTGTATTATTTATAGTTTATTGTCAAAATATACACTCCCATTGTCCACTTAAATATTTCCAAGATATTTCTTTATTCTTAGACAACGGATTCCCTTCCGTGATTGGTCATTTCTATGGACACAGAAATGACGTCACCTAAAATTCCGTTTACGGCACATAGTAATGTCGTAATTCAGCTCTGAGTGTGACACTTAAGATTCAGTCCTACACTTCGCTGAAAGTGTGAGTAAGACGCTTGATAACTAACTTTTAAGTGCAGCTTTCAGCGAAGAATTTATTTACTCTTAAGTCAACTCTTAGCAGACTTCTTAGGAGTAATTCTAAGAAGCTTGATAAGTACGGCCCCAGATCTTTAAAAGAACCCATTCTCCAGAGTTAGAACTTACTGTTGAGTCTTCTCCAGCTCGCCGTAAAGCCAACCGTCTTTTTCCTTGTGAATGAGCAAGGTGATCATGTCGCCCTCGTCAAAGCTGAGAAGCGTGCTGTTGTTTCCTGCCGAGTGCGGAAAGATGGTCCTGACCCGAGGCCTCTTGGCCATATTGAGACCTGACAGCTGGGATGTAGACCGGGACAGATCATCTTCGCCCAGGCTGCCTTGATCTGGAAGTAGAAAAAGCTTAATAAAAAGCATACTTTTGAATATTTTTAGATGTGAAATTTGACATAACATCCACATTTAATGTGCAGCTCCTTAGGATATACTGTATTGACCCGAATATACTGTATGACTCTTTCCTTCCTTTAGAAGGTCTAAAAAAGACAGGGGTCTGAGATTTACACAGTACATGCAGGATAACAAGTAGTGCCAATCTACCTCTCCCCGAACATTTCATATTGTCTCACACACTATGACTTGGAGATACCTAGTAGATCCATCCATCCCTCCGTTTTCAACCACTTGTCCCTTTTGGGGTCTGCGCGGGGACTGGAGCCTATACCAGCTGTACTCGGGCGAAAGATGCTGTCGATATGATACTAATTTTAAAACAATGGCAATCAATAGCGGTGTAACGGTACGGCATCCTCACGGTTCGGTAAATACTGTACCTCAGTAATACTGAGGTTCGGTTAATTTTCAGTACAGTAAGGGAACAAAATGCCATGATTCATCATGGCTGTTTATTGTTCTAATTGTTCTACCTGCACTTTGTGTGCCTTCTCTGCATCTTGCGATCACACCAACAACAACCATGCGACACCGGTACACAACATGCCAAAACATAAAATTGCTTAGCTATTGAGCTTTAATGATTTTTAAAATGAAATATAAAACATTAAAACCTGCAGGCAGCTATTTCTCCAAGAGTTTTCAAACAAAATTTTTTTTAATGTAAATATATAAATATAGAATACAAACAATTTAATACTTTGATACGTTTTAATGCTGTCGAATTGTTTAATTTTTTAATCAGATTAATGACACTATTGAATTTTGAAGTTATTACTTGCTTACAGAATTTGAATTAACTTAAAAAAGACCTCAATATTAGTAAACAAATGCAATTTTATGGTCATAATGTCATACAAAAACTTTTATTTGTTTTTTTCACTTAAATGCGGTCCTTTATTTTCTCAAAACTTGGTAGCAGTTTTGGCTTAAGTCGGGGTTTATTTTGAAGCGAAATTCGCCACCAAGCACAACAATCAGTCTCTTCACTCATCTTTGCACTGACGCATGCATTGACCTCATTACTGATCATATCACAACCTGCTCCACCTTTCAGGTAACCATCCACGGTTAAGGTAAAGAAGCAGATGCGGTCAAAATAAATTGTGTGATTAAGCAGCCTATATACTGCACATGATTAATGCAATAATTGTTCGTGATTAATCACACAGTTAACTCGTTATTTTTGACAGCCATAATTTTTTGCATTAAACATGGGTAAAGATAGGGAAATGTACTATATTACATTATAAGCTATATAAGCTGTGCTTTATAGGTGAAAATAATCTTGCTAATAATGAATTAATGAAAAATAATCAGTGATCTGAAAATCACCCCGCACTTTTGACACACCTGGTTTACCGCTATTCTTTTTAGTAAAGCGGTAGAAAATAGGTGGATGGATGGATGGCTTTGCACAAGTCCGCCATTGTAGTCAATAAATTCTTTGTTTTTCTTCATCCTCTTGTTGTGGGCAGACTGGCTCGTACATGTCCATCTTCTGCTGTTGCCATTTCTAATGCAAAGTAGCGATAGTTTGAACTTATATTTGTCAGTATGGAAGCCCTAAAAACTATAACATGGATGACTAGGAGAAGACTACATAGGTAGGACCGCCCACAAAACGGCACATCCCAAAGAGACGGTCAGAAAGCAGCTTGAAAACTGTATGTCTGTAAAACATAAGCTACGCACAATTTTGACCAAAGAACCACCATTTCATGTTATGTAGACCTGTGTTTTTTAAATACTGTGCCGCGGCAAACTAGTGTGCCGTGACATACAGTCTGGTGTGCCCTGGGAGATTATGTAATTTCACCTAATTGGGTTAAAAATTGGTACATTTTACGTTTACTTTATACTTCTTTTTGTGCCCTTGTGTGCACGATCCTTTCCATCCTTATCCTTTCCATCCTTTGTAACTGAGCTACTGTGTGGAAAATGCTCCCTTGAGTATCATTAAAGTTTGTCTAAGTCTAAGTCTAAAAATCTTTTTTGCAAACCAGTAATTATGATCCGCAAATAATGTGCCGTTGTTGAGTGTCTGTGCTGTCTAGAGCTCGGCAGACTAACCATGTTATACTCTTCCATATCAGTAGGTGGCAGCAGGAAGCTAATTGCTCTGTAGAGGTCGAACACGGTTTATCATGATCACAATATGCAACCGACAGCGGGAGGCAGCGTGCAAGTAAAAAGGTATCTCATTTTTAAACCAAAAATAAACAAAAAGGTGAGTGCCCCTTAGAAAAGGCATTGAAGCTTAGGGAAGGCTATGCAGAACGAAACTAAAATTGAACTGGTTACAAAGTAAACAAAGACACAATGCTGGACGACAGCAAAGACTTACAGCGTGTGGAGCAGAGACGCCGTCCACCATGTACATCCGAACATGACATGACAATCAACACTGTCCACACAAAGAAGGATAGCATCCGCACAACTTAAATAGTCTTGATTGCTAAAACAAGCACTCAAGGAATACATGAAACTGCTACAGGAAAATACCAACAAAACAGAAAATGCCACCAAAATAGGAGCGCAAGACAAGAACTAAAACACTACACACAGGAAAACACCAAAAAACTCATAATAAGTCAGGGCGTGATGTGACAGTAGACATACTTTGAGACAAGAGTGATGCCTGGTTGGTTATGATTTAAATTCATATCCAACAACTGCGAGAACGACTTTTCACTGTCAATATCAGCTGCTGGGTTTCATTTTTTTATGTATTCTGCTGGTGGTGTGCCGCTGGGCTTTTTAAATGAAAAAAAGTGCCTTGGCTCAAAAAAGGTTGAAAAACACTGAAATTGTGTTAGATGTAAAATATAAACGGAATACAATGATTTGCAAATCATTTTCAACCCATATTCAGTTGAATATGCTACAAAGACAACATATTTGATGTTCAAACTGATAAACATTTTTTTTTTTGCAAATAATCATTAACTTTAGAATTTGATGCCAGCAACACGTGACAAAGAAGTTGGGAAAGGTGGCAATAAATACTGATAAAGTTGAGGAATGCTCATCAAACACTTATTTGGAACACCCCACAGGTGTGCAGGCTAATTGGGAACAGGTGGGTGCCATGATTGGGTATAAAAACAGCTTCCCAAAAAATGCTCAGTCTTTCACAAGAAAGAATGGGGCGAGGTACACCCCTTTGTCCACAACTGCGTGAGCAAATAGTCAAACAGTTTAAGAACAACGTTTCTCAAAGTGCAATTGCAAGAAATTTAGGGATTTCAACATCTACGGTCCATAATATCATCAAAAGGTTCAGAGAATCTGGAGAAATCACTCCACGTAAGCAGCATGGCCGAAAACCAACATTGAATGACCGTGACCTTTGATCCCTCAGACGGCACTGTATCAAAAACCGACATCAATCTCTAAAGGATATCACCACATGGGTTCAGGAACACTTAAGAAAACCACTGTCACTAAATACAGTTCGTGGCTACATCTGTAAGTGCAAGTTAAAGCTCTATTATGCAAAGCGAAAGCCATTTATCAACAACATCCAGAAACGCCGCCGGCTTCTCTGGGCCCGAGATCATCTAAGATGGACTGATGCAAAGTGGAAAAGTGTTCTGTGGTCTGCCGAGTCCACATTTCAAATTGTTTTTGGAAATATTCGCCATCGTGTCATCCGGACCAAAAGGGAAGCGAACCATCCAGACTGTTATCGACGCAAAGTTCAAAAGCCAGCATCTGTGATGGTATGGGGGTGCATTAGTGCCCAAAGCATTGGTAACTTACACATCTGTGAAGGCACCATTAATGTTGAAAGGTACATACAGGTTTTGGAACAACATATGCTGCCATCTAAGCGCCGTCTTTTTCATGGACGCCCCTGCTTATTTCAGCAAGACAATGCCAAGCCACATTCAGCACGTGTTACAACAGCGTGGCTTCGTAAAAAAAGAGTGCGGGTACTTTCCTGGCCCGCCTGCAGTCCAGGGGCCGTACTTATCAAGCTTCTTAGAGTGCCATTTTACACTTAAGTCCTGAGAATTTGCGAAATTTAGTCCTACTCTCAAACTTAAGAATAAAAGCTTTTTATCAACGTTCTTAAGTCTATGAATCACTCCTACTCTCCACGATATTTAAGAGACCTTCAGAGGTATCTTAAGTGGTTAGGAGTTGCCAGCAGGGGATGGCACTGAGGCGAGAGAGACGTGCGCGAACGTTCAGGGAACGGAACAATGTTTTTTTTTTTTTTTGATGACGAGCAGCTGATCAAACGGTATCGTTTAGACAGAGCAGATATTATTTTTGTCACAGATTTAATACTTTTCGATTCCTTGTTGATTTCTGCATGTGTCTGCAGTGGGCTAGTATATATAGAGCCACCCACACCAGTTTCAAATTAGTTGCCTAATTAATGAATTGGAAAGAAAATGTTATGACAGTAGCGTATGTGTGTGGCCGTGAGGTGAGTGACGTCAGTGAGTGTGTGGGCGATAGAAGAGAGGGAGCGGTAGCGTGAGTGCCGACGGGGACTAGTTTGTTTTGTATTATTTTGTAGTTTATTGTCAAAATATACACTCCCATTGTCCACTTAAATATTTCCAAGATATTTCTTTATTCTCAGACAACGGATTCCATTCCGTGATTGGTCATTTCAATGGACACAGAAATGACGTCACCTAAAATTCCGTTTACGGCACATAGTAATGTCGTAATTCAGCTCTGAGTGTGACACTTAAGATTCAGTCCTACACTTCGCTGAAAGTGTGAGTAAGACGCTTGATAACTAACTTTTAAGTGTAGCTTTCAGCGAAGAATTTATTTACTCTTAAGTCAACTCTTAGCAGACTTCTTAGGAGTAATTCTAAGAAGCTTGATAAGTACGGCCCCAGACCTGTCTCCCATCGAAAATGTGTGGCGCATTATGAAGCGTAAAATACGACAGCGGAGACCCCGGACTGTTGAACGACTGAAGCTCTACATAAAACAAGAATGGTAAATGGTAAATGGTAAATGGGTCGTGCTTGTATAGCGCTTTTCTACCTTTTTAAGGAACTCAAAGAGCTTTGACAATATTTTTCACATTCACACACACAAGAATGGGAAAGAATTCCACTTTCAAAGCTTCAACAATTAGTTTCCTCAGTTCCCAATCGCTTGAGTGTTGTTAAAAGAAAAAGTGATGTAACACAGTGGTGAACATACCTTTCCCAACTACTTTGGCACGTGTTGCAGCCATGAAATTCTAAGTTAATTATTATTTGCAAAAAAAAAAAAAAGTTTATGAGTTTGAACATCAAATATCTTTTCTTTGTAGTGCGTTCAATTGAATATGGGTTGAAAAGGATTTGCAAATCATTGTATTCCGTTTATATTTACATCTAACACAATTTCCCAACTCATTTGGAAACGGGGTTTGTAAAACAGGGCTGGCATATAAAGCATCCTGATGGACAACCAAGAACAGGTGTGTCCTGATTGCCAATCAGGGACAGGTGAGGAACAATTCGCCCAGACTGAAGAATAGTGGAAAAAAGAAGCAAACAGTAAACGGAAACTAAAATAAAATCGCAGAAAACAAAACAAAATACAGAAACACAAGAAAACAATATTCAGGGTCGTCTTATATTCGGGTCAGTACATAAATAGCAGGCCATTAATAAGGTCCTAACTGGTTGCTGACACGGTGACACATGTGTTTTACTGTACCTGAGTGATACTCTGAAGACGAGGTGATTGGAGATTTTGGCTCTGGGTTGAACATGTTAGCGAGTGGACTGGTCTGCGCCTTTAGTGGTGGTGCGGGAGGCAGCAACTCAACCCTGTTCTGAGGGGACGACAAACAATATGATTGACAAAAACGTAAAGAAAAACTCAAAGTATGTAAAGGTGCGGCTCAAAGTTGAGTTAGTGTTAAACATGTGATAAGATGTTACCAAGGCTCTTCTACTCATCAATACACACCTCAGTAGACTTTATCAGAAGGAAACATTGCTAAAATATTCACCTAAAAGCCACTCTAACAATCATCTGATAACAGCACCATTACGAGATAAAGCGCAAACAAGAAAAAGATCAAAGCACTTAGGTGTAATCCTCATTATCTAGCAGAGTGGTGTTGACGTGTGCCGCATGAATACACAAATGAAGAACAGACACAAACCCTGTTGTAGCGCTCCACAAGCGGCGAATGCTCTTGATTGGTGGAAAGTCCGTCTATCATGACCTTGACCGTGTCGGGCACCTTGCTAATGTCACAGCACATCTCCTGCCAGCTGGGGAGCTTCTCGTTTAGCAGCTCTTTGGCCTGAAGGCACGCAGAGAGACAACGGTAAAATCTATAATATAGGGCTTTGTCCACATGAATACGGATATTTTAAAAACACATATTTTTCTGTACGCTTTGGCCACACGCAAACATTGTTTTTCATCTTTAAAAAATGAGGTTTCGAATAACTCCAGCCAGGGTGGAGAATAGAGATTTGTAAAAACTCCTGCATAAGCGTGTTTGTGAAATGTCCAACATTATCTCAGGTTTTTCAACCCAACAGGACACAAGTAATAAGTAATTTAACTTACAAGTGTTGTTTTTATTTTGTGCAGAAGTATATGGCTAAGATGGTTGAACGGCCGTCCAGAAACTTTCTGGTACGAGTTCAGTTTCCACCATCCTAGTTACTACTGTTGTGTCCTTGGGCAAGACACTTCACCCACCTTGCTCCCAGTGCGGCTCACATGGGTGTATGAATGTGAATAAATGTTTGGTGGTGGTCGGAGAGGCCATGGGCGTAATTAGGCAGCCATGTGGCCATCAGTCTACTCCAGGGCAACTGTGGGTACAAATGTAGCTAACCATCATGAATCTGTGAATGTGGAGTGAATGGGTTCGCAGTTTTCACTGTAAAGTGCTTTGAGTGTCGAGAAAAAGAGCTTTATACCTTAAATCTAATCCATTATTATTATAATTAATACATGGAAGATCAAAAAAATCATTCAGAAATGTTTTCCTTGCTTCTAGTAAGTATGCGCAGCGACTTTAACAGATATGTGCATTTGAACCAATACGGTACCAATTCCCAGTATCTGGGAATCGATACCGGTAGCAATTTTCGGTATTTTTGTGTGTGCAAAATATTGTAAAATTGTTAAACAATAAAATATATATATTTTTTGTGTAACATTTTAAATGTAGCCGATTAGGATAATTGTGCGGTTACATTTTTGAGTCTCATTTGCAAGTATAATATTGTAGATTTTGTATGCACATGAAATTCCAAGACGTTAGATGGTGGTAGCGTATCCTAGCTAGGGAGTCATCTTTGCCATGATTTGCCTGATATATGTGCCACTATATTCTTATGTTGCGCTCTAATTAGTCTTTATACTGTAACTATTGCATGCTTTACACACCTGCTGTTTGATTGTAACACGCATCTTAGCTGTAGTTTTCAATATCAAATGATTGAAATCGCCATGTAAAGTTGCAAATGATAATCGGTAGCAATGTATATGGTAAAGCCAATGTAAATTAGCATTGAGCTAGTACATTTTGGAAAAGTGGGGCCTTACTTTGCGTTACCAGGCATACTTGCTTTGTTGGCATTGGAAATTGTAACATCACCTAGAAGCAGTCTGACTGAGGCAGCTCTGAGTGTTGCTTGAGTGATTGTTTCTCCACCAAGTTTTTGAGTCTGAAACCACACACGAGCAACAAAGGTATCGGAACATGGCACCTTTTGAATTGACCTGAATCGATACCAGGTAGTACCGATGGAAATTGTTTGGTGCCCTTAAAAAGTTTCAAATTCGGTACTCTTCATTAGTTATAATGCACGACCAAGTCAGCTGTGGCTTTTTTTTCAGGTTTCTGATTGGAAAAAATAAACATGACAACAAGTAAATGTGTCTTTATGTGGACAGATTTTTTTTACTCCACTTGTGTGGATGGACATTTTTCTTTAGAAGAAAATTGTGCGTTTTCTAAATTAACCGTGTTCATTTGTGGATATGGCCAATTACAAGCTGTATTTATGTGTCAGCTCACACCTTGTCGTGGAAGTTGCTAATATGATAGGAGAACATGCAGTGTTTGTCGGCTAGGAAACAGAAGCGTCGCTTTTCTTCCAGCAGAGCCTCTTTGCAGCCGTCGGCGATGAACTTCTGCATGTCCATCTGGCGCGACGAGATGGTCTCTATGTACTGTCGACACAAAACCAGCAAGGTCAGGAGATTAATAACCTAAGGGTATGTTGTTTAAGAACACTTACAAGCACTATAAATTGCTGTTCCTCTAACAATTGTGTGTAACTTGTGAGAAATGCTGTTACCATGGAAATAAATTAATTTAGGAAAAAAGGTAGTCATTGCATCACGGCATTTCATAAAATATCCCATTATGGTATTTTAATCAATAAAAGGCATTTCATTTTTTTAAAGAAGGCGAACCCAACGTTAAACAATTAGAGGCCGATTTCTACCTTACCGGCTTTTTGCAAAGTTTATGAAACATTATGAAGAAAAAACACCCCGTACAAACACAGATATGGCTTTCGCAGATACGCTCATCATATATGGCTCTTTTGTAAATTATTGACAAAATATCTACTGAGGTAGATAAAAATATGTTTGCTATTGGGTTATTCCTGGATCTCTCTGAAGCGTTTAAATCAGTTGACCATGTTATTCTCTTTGTATTAATGTACAGTATATTCATTAATTAATTGATTTATCTAGAAAATATTAAATATAGTCAGGGGTGCCGCAAGGTTCCATCCTTGGGCCTCTTCTGTTTTTAGTTTTATTAATAGTAATTATCTGCAATATCTGAGTCCTGTCTCCCAGTTTTATTTGCTGATGATACAAATAATGTCATGTCTCACTCTGACCTTGGGTGTCTAATCAGAAATGCCAATATCTAAAATATACCGCAAGGTGGTTTCAGATGAACAAACTTTCCTTGAATATAAACACATCAAGCTACATCATTTTTAGAAATAAAAAAAACATTTTAAACAGCAAACTTAAACAAGTAGTTTGTACAAAATGTATTGGGACAGTATGTTAGTTGATAAAAGATTGTCCTGGGAAAACCACATTGAGTATTTAAGCACAATAATTATGAAATCCTATGATATTATTAGAAGGGTCTACCATGCAGAAAATCAGTCCTGTGTCATGACATCATGTTACAGCCTAATTTACCCGTATATGAAATACTGTAATATTGTTTGGGCCACGTCATATTCCGCATACCTTAAGCAGATCTTTAAATTAAAAAACGATTCATGAGTATGATTTCAAATTTGACTAATAAAGCATCATCTGCACCTTTTTTTTTAACTAAATTTAGACTTTGTCAAGTCAATGGGTTCTAGTCTTATGCTTTAAATAAGTTTGTTTATGTTTAAGTACATTAATTATAAACAGGACCAGGGGTGTCAAACGCATTTTAGCTCAGGGGCCGCATGGAGGAAAATCTATCCCCGCATGAGACAAACTGGTAAAATCATTGCATGATTACTTAAAAATAAAGACAACTTCAGATTGTTTTCTTTGTTTTACTTTGGCCAAAATAGAACAAGCACCTTCAGATAATGTACACATTACAATTAATCCTCTTGGCAAAACACTTTAAGTTAGTTGAAGATTCTGAGAGACAAAATTGGTGCAGTTTCAAAAACACCATGAAGAACACAATAAACTGTGTGTATTTTCAAAGCCATTAAACATTAAGCACGTGTTTGGAAAAGCAGCCAAGTGTTCCTCAAACTGCAGCATTGGTAACATCCGCAACTGCTACAACACATTTATTTATCATCATTCAAATATTACTATTATAATATAAACAAAACAATTATCAAAATGACACCGTAGCCAAAATCAAAGTAACATAACTACAAACTTAACCAAAGTGAGCATGGTAGATTTAAGCATAAAATAAAATAGAGCAAACAACAAATGTGGAAACACACATTTTTACAATGAAGTTCAGGGTGAGCATCGCACCGTCAAAACAGTTGCGAGCGCTACAGGGAACTCTAACTACTACAAAGATGATGGCATGTTGACTTAAGTCTGCATTTTACTGTTTTGTTATTTTGTCCTTTGAGTGGATATTTACAATGAAAGAAGGCATTGTGTGTTGATTCTGCATCAGTCTGCCGCCATCTGCTGCCAGCCATAAGAGGAGCAGCTGAATGCTTGCACCTGCGCTGATTGGAGTAGCGGCAGCCAATCTAGAAAGCGCTCAAAGTCAGCGGACACGTCACCTTTAAACAGTGCCATTTGTGACGTGGCTTACACTTGAATTGCTTTTGCGACATCCAGTGAACACATTTAGAACAGCAGTTTCTTTCATTAAAGAATTGCAGCTAATTTTCATACTGAGCAAATTTATCTTGAGGACTATGGGCCAGAATAAACCTGTTTGTGGGCCGTATCAGGCCCACTGGCCGTACATTTGACACCCCTGAACAAGACATTCCAGGATTTTTTCCCAAGTGTTTTCAAATGGTTCGGTCCATTTGGTATAATCAGCTATCTTCTGTGCAGGCAGAATAAAATTAATTTCTATATTTAAGGAGTTTGTGATTGGCTATCTTTGTCTTTGTTGTTGTTGTGTCTCTCTGTTTGTTGTAATTATTCATTGTCTCTTTTGCTTGTTTTCTTTTTTGTTGGAACTTGGGAGACTGGGAGATGGAAATGATGTGAGGTGAAAAAAAAAAAAAAAGAAATGATGTAAGGTGCAAGTATAAATAAGGTAGAACATTGAGACAATAATAAGGTAATTAATGATTTATCAGTGGAAAATATGTCAACTGTAAGGCACAGACAAACCTTCAGCCTGTTTGGTGTTTAAGTACAGCAGAAGGATCAAGAATGACCCTGATGTTGAAAAATACTGACCTGACACAAGGACCTTTTAACCTTCCCTCTACTCGTTTATTCCTCCTTTCTCAAATGGACTCCTCAGGCTGTCATGGCAACAATCAAACCGCTTGTTCCCATATTCGCTTTATACTGTATCTCTATGATAGCCAGTCAGACGCTGAATCAGTGCGCTTCACTTCTCATTTTCACTGAATTTGCAATCTCACAGACCTGGCGTGAGCAGCAATCACGCTTCCGTGAGCCCTTAAGCTGCATGATTATTAGAAAGCTCGGCATTGCCTCACTTTAGGGAGAATTGAAGCCGCTGGAGAAGAGGAGAGCTCCCAGTTTCAGCTCACTCGACTGAAGAGGAGGAGGCCCGTTCAAGGTATCAAGCTGAGGTTTCCACCTAGGGAGCATGTATTGTCTGGCTCAGTGATAAACATGAGCTGATACTCGCTTAAGAAGCTACTTTTACAGCAAACAACCCAATTTGGACTCTTCTTACCACGGTGATTTGCGAAGCACACACTGATTTTTGTGTAGACATCACAACAAAACTGTTAACTTCCAGCAACAGTCATGAATTCTATCAGTAAAGTAAATACACACCTCAAGCACTATGACTCAGACTCGTTAACCTACTCATCACATTTATTTGGCAATTAAAGTCAATTTTAATAGGCGGCAAATAGACCTCTGAAGCTAAGTGAAGTCCAAATAAAACACAGCGAGCAATTGTTAAAATGCAGAAGACACAAGTCTAAGGGAGGAGGAGAAATAACAGTTAGGACTGGTAGGCAGAAGTAATCACTCATTTTACTCTCAATTGCAGAGATGCTATAAAATAATGTATAATTCAAAATGTAGTAACATGTATTATAACCATACATATATATGAGGATTTAAATGAGGATATATATGATATATATATGATATGATATATATTATATGATGACACCCAACTCTACATGCCCCTAAAGCTGACCAACACGCCGGATTGTAGTCAGCTGGAGGCGTGTCTTAATGAAATTAAACAATGGATGTCCGCTAACTTTTTGCAACTCAACGCTAAGAAAACGGAAATGCTGATTATCGGTCCTGCTCAACACCGACATCTATTTAATAATACCACCTTAACATTTGACAACCAAACAATTAAACAAGGCGACTCGGTAAAGAATCTGGGTATTATCTTCGACCCAACTCTCTCGTTTGAGTCACACATTAAGAGTGTTACTAAAACGGCCTTCTTTCATCTCCGTAATATCGCTAAAATTCGTTCCATTTTGTCCACAAGCGATGCTGAGATCATTATTCATGCGTTCGTTACATCTCGTCTCGATTACTGTAACGTTTTATTTTCGGGCCTCCCTATGTCTAGCATTAAAAGATTACAGATGGTACAAAATGCGGCTGCTAGACTTTTGACAAAAACAAGAAAGTTTGATCATATTACGCCTATACTGGCTCACTTGCACTGGCTTCCTGTGCACCTAAGATGCGACTTTAAGGTTTTACTACTTACGTATAAAATACTACACGGTCAAGCTCCTGCCTATCTTGCCGATTGTATTGTACCATATGTCCCGGCAAGAAATCTGCGTTCAAAGAACTCCGGCTTATTAGTGATTCCCAGAGCCCAAAAAAAGTCTGCGGGCTATAGAGCGTTTTCTATTCGGGCTCCAATACTATGGAATGCCCTCCCGGTAAAAGTTAGAGATGCTACCTCAGTAGAAGCATTTAAGTCTCATCTTAAAACTCATTTGTATAATCTAGCCTTTAAATAGACTCCCTTTTTAGACCAGTTGATCTGCCGTTTCTTTTCTTTTCTTTTCTACTCTGCTCCGGGGTGGACCGCTAGCCTGTCCATCAGATGGGGACATCTCTACGCTGCTGACCCGTCTCCGCTCGGGATGGTTCCCGCTGGCCCCACCATGGACTGGACTTTCGCTGATGTGTTGGACTTTCACAATATTATGTCAGACCCACTCGACACCGAGGATGTCGTTGTGGCTTGTACAGCCCTTTGAGACACTTGTGATTTAGGGCTATATAAATAAACATTGATTGATTGATTGATATATCAGGGGTGTCCAAACTTTTTGACTTGGGGGCTGTACTGGGTTAACATCGAACAGCTATCATGTAAAGTAACAATATATATAGCCTAAACATATATATGTGCACATATTATAGTAATATAATGGATATATAATTAATTATTAATATGAATGGATATTAAGAGTATGTGAAGGTTCTACTCCTACTATGTTACTGTGCTTTGTAATCAATCAGAAATATCAAGAAAATTGAGAATTAAATATTCAAGTTTTTGTTTATAAATGGGCACTACAGTTGCACAAAGCCCATTAAGACAGAACTAGATTTATTGCCATGTTTGCTGCAGCACAGCCTCATCAATGTTGACAAACAACAAGCACAATTTTTTTTTTCTTTAGGTCAGAAATGTCAGTATCTTTGTCCAATACTAATACAATGTATTTAAAAATGTTGATAACCACTGAATACAATAAAATACATTCAACAGACCAGCCAATTCAGCAGATTGCTTACCAGGAACTCGATATCAAGAAAGGTATTTTTTCAATGGAAGAACTGGAAGCAGAGCTTAAGAAAGTCAAAAATCAGAAAGCAACGGGTTTGGGTGACATCCCCCCAGAAGTTTGGAAAACAGGCAGCTGCAATGATATATTTTTTAGATTTCTGTAACTGTGTTTACCATCAAAATTAGATTTGGAGAAAAGGTTGTATACTTCCGGTCCCAAAAAAAGGCGATTTGGCTATCCCAAGCAACTACAGAAGAATTACACTCACTTCAATCACAGCTAAAATATACAATACAATGTTTTTTAATCGTATACAACCAAAGATTGAAAAGCTGCTCAGAAAAAAATTAGAATACATTCAGGAAAGACCGTTCGACAACTGACCAAATTCTCACTGTCAGGAGATTAATCAAAGGTGTCAAAGTGAAAAACCTGAATGTAGTAATGACAAGCATCTTAAAGGCATATGCCATACCTATCGGAACTGTCCATGCTATATTAATGCTCTACAAACAAACTCGAGCTTTCGTCAGATCACCAGATGATTTTTTTTACATCTGTGCTGGTGTGCTCTAAGGAGACATCCTGGCCCCATTTCTGTTCATCATCTGTCTTGACTACGTGCGAAGCACTTCAGTAGATATGCACAGTAAACTGGAATTTGCTTTGGTCGAATCCAGACGCAGGCGATACCCAGCCATCCATATAACTGATGCAGACAATGCAGATGGTATATCTCTTTTAGCAGACAATACAGAGGATGCAAAAAAATGTTACACATGCATGAAACTGCTGCCAGCTTTATTGGCCTACATGTTAACGCGAAAAAAACAGAGTTTATGACCTTCAATACTGCCTGGGAAATCAATGCTTTAAACAAAACATCACTGAAAAATGTCACAGAGTTTACTTACCGTGGTAGTAACATAGCCTCTACCGAAAGGGATGTTGAAATTTCAAAGGCATGGGCAGCCTTGGACAGAATAAAAATAGTGTGGAAATCTATTTTACCAGACAAGATGAAGACAAAACATTTCAGAGCTGTGGTGGAGTCTCCGCTTGTATATGGTTCAATCACTTGGACACAAAAGATTAGAAGACATATTACGTGCGGTTTTGAACATCTCGTGAAAAGAGCACCCCTTAAAGCAATAGCTTTATGCTGGCTTGACAGCTCTATCAACAACAATCAAAAAACGATTCGCTGGCCATTGCTAAAGAAGCAAGGAAGAACTTGTGAGTGCTATAGACAACAAGACACAGCAACACCGGAATTGGCCGACCTAGGACAACCTACAATCCCAATTGCCAAATGCCAACTGTTAAGTTGGCAAATGGAAGATCGTGATAAATGGCAAGAAAGAGTCAGATCGGTCCAGGCAACCAAGCCCGACCAGAAGAAGACATCTGATTTAGATATCTCACCATCAGTAGACTTTGTAATATTTTTTTTATTTGTAAAGAAACTTTATGGACATAAATACAGTAAAGAGAAGCTCGTTTGGTGTCAGTCTCACCTCATTTTCTTTGACCTCATACTTGGACACATTTTTGCCCTGGCTTTTCCTTCTCAGCTTTTTTAGGTCCGTCTGAGAACGGTCCAGGGAGTCCTGTTTCAGCTTGTGTTCCGACTGATAGCGCTTGAATGTGGCCTAGGGGACGAGAGCACGTTTTTGAGAATGCAATCACTTGCACAGAAAAATATATAACTATTTAATGAAATAATTACATTAATTTCTGAAACAATACAGCAATAGCTGAGTTGCCTTTCCAAAGATAATAATATTGTTTTGGTTGACAATGCAGTGGTGTACACCTGCAATACCTCATACTGACAGATGTTTGTCATGTATTTTGATTAGCTTATTTAACTAAATAGAAGTGGCAAACAGTAGAAACACATTTTATTTGGTACAGCTTTTGTATTGTACTTAAAGTCTGGAGTAAATTGGCAATGATAGACTTGATAAAACAAACAAACCCAATTGAGGCACTTACGTTCATATATTTTACATCCATTTCTGTCTTCTTCTCCAGCTCAGTAAGAACTTCTCTGTGAAATCTCTTAAGCTGTAATCCAGACAAAAACAAATTATCGCTTTTAATGCAGCGCACACATCATTTTAGAGTTCTTTGAACAGCGCATCTCAGTCACGTGGCAACATTGAGATACGGCACCATGATAATGGGCTTTAAAGAGCTTCCTGGTAAATGATTTCCTGCTTTTTTTTGCCATGTAGATACGACTATGCATTTTGGGACACCATGTTTTCTTCCATTGCAAAGTATACTGCAGTTTAGTCTCCCTGACAGACTTAAACAGGTGTTTCTAGTATTTCTGCCTGGCGTAGGGCTGCAGGGACAAGCTCTCATATACTGGACAGAATTAATTGGTTCAATGTCGAAGGTTTTAAAAGTTGCAACTTTTTTTTAATCTTTAAGAACAGTTATTATATTTCCCATCTCTTGGTTTACGACCAAGCTGGAGAAAACAATCTGAAGTGGTATAGTAGTAGTAGTAGTAGTAGTAGCTGTAGCAGGCATGTCCCTAAAACATAGATGGCAGTTAAAATAAACCCACACTTACAACCAGAAACTACAGGATTGAAGGTACGCGCATAAATTAATTCTGAATAATATAGTTACTTTACTTAAAGGGGCTGTTTGCAACCTTTATGCGGCTGCCTAGAAGTGCTAACTTTTCAATGTATTGTAAGCATTATATCCCACCCTCTTCCGACTTTTAGTGCGTAATGACATAGACTACGTCCTATGCGACACGCACACATTAGTTAAGTCTGTTGTCAGCTAATGACAGTGATTTAGCTAAGTTTAACTACTAATGTCAGCTATCATTGAATGCATATTCTATTATAACAACAACATATTGTAACTGCAAATTGTTAGTTGCTTCATTTGGACTGATTTTGTGTAAGTGCACACACTCTCTGATGAAAATAATTAACAGCTGTCCTGTGGGGTCATGAAATTATATAACGTTTAAGGAAGTTTGTTACTGTAGTATTATTTCTCATGGTGATCCAATGTTTTACTGTGAAATATTTATACCATTTAGAAGTTTTTTTTTTAACTTATGCGTAAATTATGATTAAACATGTACACTACTGTACTCAAAACCAGTAAAACAAACAAACAAACAAACAACAATACAAAATCAGAATAAACACCAGAATTTGTTTTTTCAGATTTAAGATTTATCTGTTTATTTATTTACAACTCATTTAAAAAATACTAAATTACAGTATACAGTTATATTATTATTATTATTGATATTATTATTATATTGTGGTGGACATTAGGGCCTGGCTTTCACCAAGTTGGCATGCAGGTGAGGGCGTAGTTTGTGACGCTTGTTGGTGCAATTTACAGTGTATCAGTTTTATGTTAGCAGTCTTACAATCGCGGCGTTAGGAAATGGTAACGTGCGTTTCCTGAAACCGACACACTGGCAACTGTTACAATATGTTATTACTATTTTTTTCAATTTAGTTCTACCAAATTTAGTTCTCCATGAATGTGGGCCGAATAAAGTTGATCTTATCTTACTGTCTCATAAGCAAAGAGCACCACTTCTGTAACCAAATACAGTTCTTTGCTTAGGTCACATAACAAATACAAATACAACCATACTTTTAAGACTACTTACATTTTGTTCCATCTCAAAAAGGACCTTCTTGTGGACATCTGCAATCTCCATTAGAACCATCCCTAGAAAGTGACACGTGTCTGTTAATTATTGTGCTTTTTTCAAATATAGAACTTAAAGAGGCTGTTTGCAACATTTAAACAGACGCCAAGAGAGCGCAAACTTTCCAGTGTATTTTACACAGTATATCCCGAATGCAGCTGAGATAGGCTACAGCACCCCCCCGCGACCCCGAACGGGACAAGCGGTAGAAAATGGATGGATTGATCCCGCCCTCTTACGGCTTCTTGTACGTATGCACACGCATTAACTTTAGGTGTTGTTAGCTAATAATAGCAATTTGGATAGCTAGCGTTACCTGTCATTGTATATTCTATCATAACAACAGCACGGTGGAAGCGGGGTTAGTGCGTCTGCCTCACAATACGAAGCTCCTGGGTTCGATCCTGCGCTCGAGATCTTTCTGTGTGGAGTTTGCATGTTCACCCCGTGACTGCGTGAGTTCCCTCTGGGTACTCCGGGTTCTCCGGATTCCTCCCACCTCCAAAGACATGCACCTGGGGATACGTTGATTTGCAACACTAAATTGGCCCTAGTGCGTGAATGTGAGTGTGAATGTTGTCTGTTATTATTATATCTGTGTTGGCCCTGTGATGAGGGGGCGACTTGTCCAGGGTATACCCGAATGCAGCTGAGATAGGCTCCAGCACCCCCGCGACCCTGAACGGGACAAGCGGTAGAAAATAGATGGATGGATGGATATCATAACAACAACATGACTGCAACTTGTCCGCTGCTTCTCTTGGACTGCTTTTGTATACGAGCATGCGTTCCCTGCATATATGTGTTGACGAGACTGAGTGAGTGAGCCCTAAACACTAATCACTTTATTAGGTTAATTTTTTTAACTTTGTAATTGCTAAAAATATAGACAATTGTCAAAGAAATGTGTTCTTTTAAACTACTAACATAAGCTAGCCGGTGGTGTTCTTGTTAAATTTTTTGCTTTGAAAAATGTTACTGTGAGGAAGTTACAAACAGCACCTTTAAAACTGTATTCTAAATTTGATGATTTAACATTTTCTTTTCCAGAACTGCACACACATTTCGAGTACACAACAATGATTTATCTTCATTTAGTATTTGAACAGCTGTCAATCTGTCAGAGAAATCTGTGCGAATGTTTCTGGTATGAGGGTGCATGCAGATACAGAAGCCTCTACATTCACAGCCAAGCTGGGGCACTGATAGAGCAGCATATGGCAAGAGACAATGGCTGTGAGTCAACACTGTAACAGAGCTGGACAATTGTAGCTAAGCAGTTTATAGTGCTACCGCCATCACAATGGGGTGAAATCTAGACTCAAGGTTTACTATAGGACGGTGCTCTGGTGTAAACCTTAGTACAGCATGAGGCATCATATGTGGACATACTGTATAGTTATGTGTATTTAACAGCCATATAACTGTATAGTTATATGGCTGCTCTCCAAGAAAGCCTACAGAATTTCCAAGGCTATAAAAACAAATTTTCCGACCCGAGGGTATAAAAAGTTCTAAAAACACTTTAGTAAGCTATCAAGCACACTCCAAAGCAGCAGGTGGTACCTAAACATTGTACTTTAAAGGGTAGTATACCCAATTAGGAGCCAGAAGAAAGTAATTTCCTCAAAAAAAACAACAGGGAGTCAAGGAACCTGACTATCGTACTTGAATTAGTGTTAAACAGCTTATGTAAGAAGATACAGTAATGGCATACACAAAAAATGTATATGGTTTTAAAAACACCCAAAATGAATGAAGGCATTCACAATATGGTACATATGACCAAACACCACCCCCCTGCACACCTGCAACACCCACGCTTCGCAAACAAACGTGTTGACCTGTTGCTACTTCTGCCATCCAAAAGGCAACGTCCAGCTACAACAACATTGCCCTCTGAAGGTCACCAGAAAGTACTGGTAAATGCTGCCTTTGTGCTTTCAGCAGCTGTTTGTACAGGCCCAACAACGCACCACTGCAGCAGAGGTCGAGATGGCGGTGGAGAAAGAGTGGGCGAAAAGGTACAAAGAGGCCAGGGTGGTGTTGGTGTGCACCTGCAGGCTTCACTTTAGATGTTATTAGGGTGTGAAACACTGCTAGTGGAGGTAGAAGAACAGCAAGATATTATGATATCATTCTGTCACTCAGGGTCCATTCATCACTTCTCCTGATGTTTGCAAAGTGTTCTTTTTGAAGGAAGTCTTGCACCAAAATAATTTAATCTTACTAAGGTAATGCAAGTATGCTCACAAGGTTGGTGCACAACCCCTAATAAATCAATATGATTTATTAGGATGTAAAAGAATGCACGCTTACTCATGCAGCAATCACTCAGCTTGTCCTTTACAGTATCTCAACTGTACACAGTTAAGATACTGTATACAGTGCACCCGGAAAGTATTCACAGCACTTCCCTTTTTCTATATTTTGTTATGTGACAGCCTTATTCCAAAATGGAATACATTATTTTTGTGTCCTTAAAATTCTATAGACAATACCCCATAATGACAATGTGAACAGTTTTTTTTTCAATTTAGCAAATTTGTTCAAACTAAAAAATAAAACAAAAATCACATGTACATAAGTATTGACATCTTTTGCTTAGTACTTTGTTGATGCACCTTTGGCAGAAATTACAGCGTCAAGTCTTTTTGAATACGATGCCCCAAGCTTGGCACACCTATCTTTGGGCAGTTTCGCCCATTTCTCTTTGCAGCACCTCTACCGGGGTAGGCGGGGTACACCCTGGACAAGTTGTCACCTCATCGCAGGGCTCACACCGATAGACAGACAATATTCACACTCACATTCAGACCATTTCGTGTTGTTCTCTGCAGCAATCCACCAATTATTATTATTATTATTTTTTATTTTTTTTAATACATTTTAGTTCAGTTTAGTTTCAGTTTAATTTGAACATGCATACGATACAATGTAATGCATCACACAATTCCAGTTGTTTCATTACAGCACGTCCGAAAAGGAGTAGGAAGAAGCAGAGCTTATTTAATCCTACCTCTTTTCATTCAATAGCAATTTTATCCAATTTCCTTGTTCTCTGTAACAGAACAGTGAACAAATAAACAATAACTAAATAATATACCAGTAAGCAAACAAATATTAAATAC
Organism: Entelurus aequoreus; assembly: GCF_033978785.1. Taxonomy (NCBI): domain Eukaryota; kingdom Metazoa; phylum Chordata; class Actinopteri; order Syngnathiformes; family Syngnathidae; genus Entelurus; species Entelurus aequoreus. The sequence continues at coordinate 24,529,795 of NC_084738.1, forward strand.
ATAAATAATCTTTGTCTCAATTTAAAAAAAAAAAAAACGAAAAAAAGGAAAAAATATGTTCAAGATGTTCATCATAATTCTTGTTCTGTGTACTATTTGCAAAATTAAAAAAATCTAAAATCTTTTCACTTTGTCATTACGGAGTATTGTCTGTAGAATTTTGAGGACAAAAATTAAATTATACAATTTTGGAATAAGGCTGAAAGATAACAAAATCAAGAACAAGTTCAGCGCTGTTAATAATTTCCGGATGCACTGTATCACTAGTATTCAACTGGCGGCCCGGGGGACAAAATCCGGCCCGGGAATGACACCATACCGACCCGCGAGTTTGGTTCATAACTTGGGAGACAAGCATTTTCGCAGCAAATTCCTAAAAATACTAGCGTGCTCCTGTTGTGTAGAGGAACTCGGACCACTGTAAACACATTGGCAGATCCTTGCATTGATTTTTGTCAACCTATAACTGAGGCGTTCCTCAAGGTACCTCTTTGAGTACTCCTTTTTGGTAGTTCATTTTCATAATGTGATTTATATAACTGAGGTGCTATTGTAACTTGTTTACTTCTGATGCAGTTGTCAATTGTTCAAATTTATAGTTGTATAGTGTTCCTCAAGGTTCCATTCTAAGTCCTCTCTTTTTCATCATTTTAGCTATTCAACTCGTGGCCCATGAGTTCAGCTCAAAAAACTTGTGAGAGACTCAAATTTTTGCAGCAGATTCTTAAAAACACTAGAGTGCTGTCATAGAAATGATCTTTGACTAGCTTTTTGGAGGAGGTCCCTAAAAACAACGCTCATATAACTCTGACAAAATCCATCCATCCATTTTCTAGCGCTTGTCCCCTTTCGGGGTCGCGGGGGTGCTGGAGCCTATCTCAGTTGCTTTGGGCGGAAGGCGGGGTACACCCTGGACAAGTCGCCAGCTCATCGCAGGGCCAACACAGATAGACAAACAACATTCACACTCACATTCACACACTAGGGCCAATTTGGTGTTGCCAATCAACCTATCCCAGGTGCATGTCTTTGGAGGTGGGAGGAAGCCGGAGTACCCGGAGGAAACCCACGCAGGCACGGGGAGAACATGCAAACTCCACACAGAAAGATCCCGTGCCCAGTATTGAACCCAGGACCTTCCTATTGTGAGGTACACGCACTAACCCCTGTACCACTGTGCCGCCCACTCTGACAAAATGAATAGACTCAAATCAAAAGTCTACTGTGGAGGATGCAGGTTCTCCGGAATATACAAAATGAGACTAATAATAATAAGATTATTAATAATAATAGTATTAAGACTAATAATGTGTGTGTGAATGGGTGAATGTGGAAATACTGTCAAAGCGCTTTGGGCTCCTTAAAAAGGGGTAGAAAAGCGCTATACAAGTACAACCATAATAATAATAATAATAATAAGACTAAGAGAGAAGTCGCCCAAAACAATTTAGTTGAATATCCCTGCTGTATGTACTCATAGTTGACATTTATTGGCCACTGCTTTAGGGACGGCAGCTGATAAAATCAGGTGTTAGCAATACAACTAAAGACGGGATCACCCTGCATACATTTCCAAATAATAGGAATATGAGGAAATTATGGACGTCCCCAATTGAATTGACTCGTGCAAAATGGGACGGACAAAGCGAGACAAATGTAATTTGCAGCAATCATTTTAATGATTCTAACTTTGAAAATGAAAGGTTTTGGCCTAAGGCGATCCCGAAAATCACTTTCGAGGAGAGAAAGACTGAGTCAGAACCTGCCAAACAAACTGAGAAATAAGAACAGACCTGGCGTTAAAAATGAAAAATAGATGGTAAGCCGATAGTATTCCACAAGGATTTTGCGTCCTCTTCTACTGATGTTTTCTTTAAGATGCGGAATGATGCGTATGACGTAATGCAGACAGAGCATGAGGAAACATGCTTTGGTGTCTATGGAAGATGGCATGCCGATTCTTTTATATTTATTTTTTTGGTTCAAAATGTTATCTGGATGCTATTAGACATTTAAAATAAATTATAGAAATAATTTAAAGGGGACCTATTATGCGAAACCAACTTTTCTTACATATTGGTACTTGTTTTTGTGTATTTAATATCTGCATAAGTCTCGAGAATTTGAAATCAAAACATGGAGTCATGGCGGAGATATTTATAAAACAATCCAGTCGTCTTTCATACTTACTCCAAACGAGCCATTCGGAGTTTGCACAAACTGTGACATTTTTTCAACATGTGATGTAAATGGTAAATGGGTTATACTTGTATAGCGCTTTTCTACCTTCAAGGTACTCAAAGCGCGTTGACATTATTTCCACATTCACCCATTCACACACTGATGGCGGGAGCTGCCATGCAAGGCCCTAACCACGACCCATCAGGAGCAAGGGTGAAGTGTCTGGCTCAAGGACACAACGGACGTGACTAGGTTGGTAGAAGCTGGGGCTCGAACCAGGAACCCTCAGGTTGCTGGCACGGCCACTCTTCCAACCGCGCCACACCGTCAGCGGATATCTCCATATATGGTAAAGTTTTACGCGACGAGTTTTAAGCGAGTCCGCTATTGTATAAGTAATAAGAAGCAATAAGTTCCTTCTTTTTTTCTGTCCTTTTGTTGTGGGGCAGACTGGCTCGTACACGCACATACATCCCCCGCTTTTGCCATTTCTAATACAAAGTAGCGTGTAGTTTGAACTTATATCTGTCGGTAGACTCGATATGGAAGCGATAAAAACTACAACACGGCTGACAGGGAGAAGACGCAGTCGAAGTGGAGGTGCGTGAATAAGGCTGCCCACAAAGCGGTGCATCCTAAAGAGACGGTCAGAAAACGGTTTGAAGACAGCCTGTAAAACATAATCTATGCAACAATTTGACTAAAGAACCACGACTGCATGTTACGTAGACCACAAGAAAGTGTTTTAAAACATATACAAAACATAATATTAACCCTTTAAAGTAAATGAATACATGAAAAATTAAATAAACTAGAAAATAATTTGGAGAGCACAGACCTTCATGAGGCGCTACCTCTTAATAGTAAAAATGTCCTAAATCCAGACGGTATTCCGGCCCACCCTTCAAATGTAATCGCTTATTCCATATCCCATTTCTGACATTTCCTAAATGTTTAATCAAAATGTGTCCATTACTTTTTGAGCTATTCATAGCTGATTGAAATAAATGTAGTGAACCCTTTTGTTAGTTATCCACTATCTAATTTCTCTGTGGAGTTGCTGGCATTCAAACACCGAAGTTGAGGCTTGTAATTTGAACGCAAGATAAGGTAGTAGGAATGATTTGGATCAGCCCCAAAATGTAATCGCTTGTTCCGTATCCAATTTTGGACATTACCTAAAGGTTTCAGCCAAATTTGCCCACAACATTTTGAATTGCTAACTAACAAACAGACAAACCTCAACAATTATATAATGACGGAATAAATAAGTACAGTTGAATGTTGAATATAATGTTGAATGAATACCTCCAACAGTAGCAGTCCAAAGTGACCATTGTTATCTTATTTATTAGTTATTTTACTGTAATACTCTTGTACTGTAGGGCAGTGGTCCCAACCACCGGGCCGCGGCCCGGTACCAGTCCGTGGATCGAGTGGTACCGGGCCGCACAAGAAAATAAATAAATAAATAAAATTAAAACAAATATATGTAATTTTTTTAATTAAATCAACATAAAAAACACAAGATACACTTATAATTAGTGCAGCAACCCAAAAAACCTCCCTCCCCCATTTACACTCATTCACACTCATTCGCACAAAAGGGTTGTTTCTTTCCATTATTAATATTTATGGTTCCTACATTATATGTCAATATAGATCAATACAGTCTGCAGGGATACAGTCCGTAAGCACACATGATTGTATTTTTTTATGACAAAAAAATCAATAAAAAAAATCATCCCCCCGGTCTGTGGGACAAATTTTCAAGCGTTGACCGGTCCGCAGTTACAAAAAGGTTGGGGACCACTGCTGTAGGGCAGTGTTTTTCAACCTTTTTTGAGCCAAGGCGCATTTTTTGCGTAGAAAAAATCTGGAGGGACACCACCAGCATAAATCATTAAAAAATGAAACTCAGTTGACAGTAAAAAGTCGTAACCAACCATGCATCAATTTAGCACTTGTCTCAAAGTAGGTGTACTGTCACGACCTGTCACATCACGTCGCGACTTATTTGGAGCTTTTTTGTGTTTTCCTGTGTGTAGTGTTTTAGTTCTTGTCTTGCGCTCCTATTTTGGTGGCTTTTTTTTCTTTTTTTGGTATTTTCCTGTAGCAGTTTCATGTCTTCCTTTGAGCAATATTTCCCTAATTTACTTTGTTTTAGCAATCAGGAATATTTCAGTTGTTTTTATCCTTCTTTGTGAGGACATTGTTGATTGTCACGTCATGTTTGGATGTACATTGTGGACGCCGTCTTTGCTCCACAATAAGTCTTTGCTGTCGTCCAGCATTCTGTTTTTGTTTACTTTGTAGCCAGTTCGGTTTTAGTTTCGTTCTGCATAGCCTTCCCTAAGCTTCAATGCCTTTTCTTAGGGGCACTCACCTTTTGTTTATTTTTGGTTTAAGCATTAGACACCTTTTTACCTGCACCCTGCCTCCTGCCGTTTCCGACATCTACAAAGCAATTAGCTACTGGCTGCCACCTACTGATATGGAAGAGTATTACACGGTTACCCTGCCGAGCTTTAGACAGCACAGACACTCAACAACAACACATAATTTGAAGACTATATTTAATGGTTTGCAAAAAATATTTTTAACCCAAATTGGTTGAAATTAGATAATCTCCCACGGCACACCAGACTGCATCTCACGGCACACTAGCAGTGGTTGAAAAACACTGCTGTAGGGGATAACTCATTACACTCATTGCACTTAGAAGTATTAAGGCCGGTGGGTGTAACTCTACAAACACACATGAATTCACAAATACAGTTTAGGGTGGTGAAAATCAGGAGTTTGAATTGAAAACCGGTTTCATGTATGAAATACCAGACAAAATGGCCCTTGACAAATAAACTCATGCCAATAAGAAATCTGTCTGATATGAGTCAATGTCAGTTGCTTATTTATTTTATTTCCTCCTTGGTAGCCCTGCCTCTGTATGCACATATCATGTGTTATCTCAACTAGTGCTGAACCTTCCAATCAGATGCATCACTGAGCTTGTCCACACATGCTATGTCTGAGTGTGTTATCAAATGTGACCACATCATCTATGAGTCAGGATCCAAAGGTTTTCCCCATCATACACATCACAGAGCAGTCTCGGAGACTGACGTTTGCTTAAGATGAGCTCCAGCCAGTGTGTCACAAGAGTGATGTATAACCTGTTTGAACAAAATGTACTGCCGGAGGATTCTCATCTTTCTGTCATCTATCACAGAGTGAAGATAAAACAGCTAGCTCGAAGAAAGTACACTATTATTTCCTTGGCCTTGCTATTGGTGGTCAGTCATCACACTAATTCTGGTAAAATCTCTGTAAGGTTTATAAAAACTCAACTGTCCCTAATGGAGGGTAATATTACAGACTACACAATTTTTGCTTTTTAGGTGTTGTGAAAAATGTAGAATTTTTTTAAAATTGTGATTTTCTAATAACATGGTATAGTTATACAAATATTAACCACCTATTCCTGCCATGCAGGCACTATGGGGGCATGTCAGTGCAAGCTACCCTATTCAAGGTGTGGGTGGTAGCTGGAGTCAAGGGTCATATTGTGTATTAAACTCATACTTCTCCCTTGCAGAGCTTAAAGTTAGGTAATTTAAAAACATTTTTTAGGATATTGCAGTTACCGGTAATATGTAATGTATCCATTATTCATTCAAGGTATACATTTCTTATTTAATTAGTATACATTTTTTGTGAATATCTCCGACTTTATTTTATTTTAGTTTGTGTTGATGTACTGCATTTTCTGGAGCGGTATTTCTAATATTATGACTAGCTAATTTAAGTAAACAAAATATTAGCAGCACCTGCTATGTTTAAATTGACACCTGATCTCACAATGTTATTCAAAGCTGAGCATTTGTTTTTTTCAATATACAGTACAGCAGTACCTCAACTTACAAACTTAATATGTTCCGTGACGGCCATCTCAACTCAAAACACTTGTATATCATATCAACATCTGCCTGTTTAAATGACTTGAAATCAATTTAATTGGTGCTTGGCCCTACCAAAACAGCACTATTTTAACATGAAATGTGACTTTTAAAGGGAAAAACAAACTTTTGGATGATAAATATTGCTTTAAAATAAGACAGTAGAATGTACTATAACAACTACAGTAGTTTTATGAAGTAATGTAATAGTAATGTATAGCGATTATCTTGAATAGATACCCTTATTGTACTATTTCATCTGCTTCTTCATCAAACACACCATCAGCAGCTTTCCCATATTTTCGGTCATGTTTGGGATGGTTTATATAATTCAATACATATCATCCACTTCATCTCACCAATGTCCTTCACACTCACGTTATTCATTTTTATTGTTGAAAAACAGTTTATATAGATCTCTAGCTATAAGCTAATGCTAGCCAATAAGACCAGATGTTTTTGACGGATATTATGCGGTTCATTGTTTGCTCTACCTGCTAATGGTGGGGTTTCTTGGAACTCACATTTTTGCTTGCAACTGGAAACATAACAATTAGCTGAGAGACAGCTCTTATCTCGAAACACTCTTAAGTTGAGGCACTCATAATTTGAAGTACCACTGTATTATAGATAGTGACAGTGTATCTGAGTTAACTTGCCAACTCAGCATTTGCAATTTTATCCATGCAGCCAAAAGTAATAAATCAAAAAAGTGTTATCGGCTGGCCAACTACACACTCAAGGCCTGATCTACTAAAGGTTTCCCTTTGCAAGTACTAAAACACCTGCAAACTGGATAGCGCACGCAACGCTGATCTACTGAGCTTGTACATTTAACGTGTTTGCCTTCATGTATATGCAGAATAAATGCTGCTTATCAGAACAACCACAATACTTGCAGGACAATATGCAAATATAATCATTTAGCCTGAAATTATTTACAGACGTTGGTTTTTGCATCTATATTTAGCATGTTTGGAAGGTACATGAGAAACTGGCACAGTTACGCACAAATGGCTGTGAGAAAAAGGCAAACGCGCTGCAAAGACAGACAATGGAGAGAGAATTTGTGTAAGTGTGAACATATATGGACTGCCAGAAATAAGAATATTAGCCATATCCTCTTTTCAGCAATGCCATTTTATAATTTTATAGCAGCGGGATGACTTAAGAGACTGATTAAAACAAAGTCAATTGATTTGTATTTTTGTCGGCTAACGTTTTTTTTTAATGGTGTTCCTTATTTCATATACATTATTAGTAGATTTCCTACATAAAATAACTTCTTGCCACAGGAATTTTCTTGCGTCTGGATCATTCAAGTGCACCATCACAGTTATTGCTGTGGAGGGAAATGAGTGTCTCCATGGTGACAGCCATGTACGCAAAATCATAATTTAAATACGGTGGTGTGCACCACTTTTGCACTTATTATCAATTGCACATGTAGTCTTAGTTAACCACCCGCAAGACGGCCACTAATAGTATGCACAATTCTATAGCTTGCACACGCTAATTAGTGTTATTTGGAATCTTGGTAGATCAGGCCCTGAATCACATTGTCATTTGATATCATGCGCTCATAAAAGTAGGCTTTTAGGGATAAAATAAAAAAAACAATCAATCTGTAAGTAATTACTTAAATGTGTCATTAATCATTTAGAATTGGAATTAAACACATGAACGTGTTATTAAATGGTCTGCAAAATATTTTACTCAAAAGTACATTTAATTATTTGATAATTTAATTATTATTTTAATATTTAATAAAAATTATTATTATTCATTTAATTATTGATTTCATTATTTTAGAATTCGGTGATGTAATCAATTATTTCAGGATGTAATTATTTATTTCATTAACCTGTGTGTCAGCACTTAATTAATTTTTTTTTACCCGTCAAACTTAGCCCTCAATGCCTTATTGGTTAAACCGGCACTTCCACTTGTCGACCAGAAAAGCGGAGGAGTACTGGTCGATATCTTGGTCTGAAAGTGCGGAAATAACTCAGACAGCTTCAATAAATTCCTGTACATGCTCTGGGTTAGCAGATCTAGCTGCTTTTATACCCAATCATGGCACCCACCCGTTCCCAATTAGCCTGTTCAACTGTGAGATGTTCTAAATAAGTGTTTGATGAGCATTCCTCAACTTTCTCTGTCTTTTTTGAAACATGTTGCAGGCATCTAATTCCAAATGAGCTAATATTTGCAAAAAATAACAAAGTTTACCAGTTCGAACGTTAAGTATCTGGGGCCGTACTTATCAAGCTTCTTAGAGTGCCATTTTACACTTAAGTCCTGAGAATTTGCGAAATATAGTCCTACTCTCAAACTTAAGAATAAAAGCTTTTTATCAACGTTCTTAAGTCTAAGAATCACTCCTACTCTCCACGATATTTAAGAGACCTTCAGAGGTATCTTAAGTGGTTAGGAGTTGCCAGCAGGGGATGGCACTGAGGCGAGAGAGACGTGCGCGAACGTTCAGGGAACGGAACAATGTTGTTTTTTTTTTTATGACGAGCAGCTGATCAAACGGTATCGTTTAGACGGAGCGGATATTATTTTTGTCACAGATTTAATACTTTTCGATTCCTTGTTGATTTCTGCATGTGTCTACAGTGGGCTAGTATATATAGAGCCACCCACACCAGTTTCAAATTAGTTGCCTAATTAATGAATTGGAAAGAAAATGTTATTACAGTAGCGTATGTGTGTGGCCGTGAGGTGAGTGACGTCAGTGAGTGTGTGGGCGAGAGAAGAGAGGGAGCGGTAGCGTGAGTGCCGGCGGGGACTAGTTTGTTTTGTATTATTTTGTAGTTTATTGTCAAAATATACACTCCCATTGTCCACTTAAATATATCCAAGATATTTCTTTATTCTTAGACAACGGATTCCATTCCGTGATTGGTCATTTCTATGGACACAGAAATGACGTCACCTAAAATTCCGTTTACGGCACATAGTAATGTCGTAATTCAGCTCTGAGTGTGACACTTAAGATTCAGTCCTACACTTCGCTGAAAGTGTGAGTAAGACGCTTGATAACTAACTTTTAAGTGCAGCTTTCAGCGAAGAATTTATTTACTCTTAAGTCAACTCTTAGCAGACTTCTTAGGAGTAATTCTAAGAAGCTTGATAAGTACGGCCCCTGGTCTTTGCAGTGTATTCAATTGAATATAGGTTGAAAAGGATTTGCAAATCACTGTATTGTGTTTTTATTTACGATATACACAACATGCCAACTTCACTGGTTTTGGGTTTTGTATCTACCACCAACTTCTGAAAAAGAACGAGTATATCCTTCTTCGCCGTCAGGTTTTTGAAAGACTTCCAATGTTCCAGGCTTCAAACCAAGGAAATCATTAGACTAGATTTGTGTTAGCCCGGCCACTGACTTTGGCGGGTGGGTTTGACTGATAAGATAAATTCATAAACGCTGACATACAGGTACATTAAATTATTCATTAAATAATTAAATCCTGAAAAAATTAATTAAATTGTGAAATGAATAATTAAACCATGACATACTTAAATCAATAATCAATTTAATGATTAGATAATTAATTAAATATGAAATACACCTTTACAATAAATAAATTAATGACACATTATATGTATTATATGTATTTATTTATTTAATTTTGTCCCATTTGACCTGACCTCCATTTAAAAAGCATACATTAAAAAAGTACTTCAGCTTGTTGCAGGGGACATACTAGGTAGGGAGAATGAAATCTCACTGGCTTTTATGATTCAGCAAACTCATCATGCATCACACAGGAGCACGCAGCCACTACTGGGGTCCGTGTCTAGACAGTCTCATCAAATAGCTCCAAATATTTAAAATGCCACTCCTATTGACCGTAACATCATCTCACAAAAAGCTATCTTTGGCGAAACCCTTAGAGTGTTCCCTGCATCCTCACTCTTTATGCTTCGGGAAAACAAATAGCTGCGTTTGACATTACCATTCTTCTCACACAGACGGCCTATCTCCGTATTTCAAAAAAGCTATTCCCACAGAGGCTTGACAAACAGCAGCACAGAGAAAAACTGGAAGGGGTGTGGATTGCGCCATTCTCTTTTCTCGGCTCACATTTTCGCAGGCGAATGGCAACTCCCTGCAGAGTCCATTCACGCCTTCGTGCACAGAAGGCTTTTAATTGTTTAAAACTGACACATACACAGTGCTTCACTCTCACAGGCCACAACATTAGGTACACACGCACGGCCAAATGCAAGAGGTAAAAATATTGCTTGGACATTCATACATTAATATGTTCATTAATATGGTTGTGGTTCACAGTTGTAGAGAACTGCACAGTTTAATACTGAAAGCAGTTCCACACAAAATTAAATGAAACAACTAAATAGCAGAATAACCATAACCATAACCACGGTGAACTCTCATAGGCACTGATTTTATAGTTTAGCACCTCTCTGAGTGCAATTTTTACTTTCCACCCACAGTCTGAATGCTTCTGTATATGTATATAGTATCATATTTAAACAACACATTCAGAACATTAGTTCTCAGGACTGGACTGTGCACCTTACCTCCTTTTGCACTACTTTTCTTTTCTTTCCTTCCATTTTTTTGCATATTTATAGACTGTCGCACTGATACTGGAGTTGCTTTTAATCTAATTGTACCTGTGTATAGTGACAATAAAAGGCATTTTATCCTTGAAACGTTTCTGGCAATGCATTTTGTCCAAGTAGTATTGCTGTCAGGCAAACGCATATCACTTTTTAAATGCAAGCTACCATGTTATTTTACTGATATTCAAAGCTTGATTTTGCCTTAAAAATGTTTTCCAGAAATCGGGCTTAAAGTGGAGGGGTTGACTTATATTCAGCGTCGTCTTATAATTAAGTCTATAAAATATTATAATATTTTGGCGTGATTTTGTTACTTTACTCTTGTATCATTTACTCTTAACTTAACACATGGATTATATTTCCTGATAATCTTTAGTTACAAGCTCCCCAAGGAGGGACTAAGGCCTTGTTGTGATTTCCTACATTCATCCTGAGACTCTTAAGTTGGAATGGGTACCGAAATAGAAATAGCACATTAGTACCTAAAGATATGGGTAACCACAACAACAACAATGCACTTCTTCATTAGGTACCAATAATGACGGTTACAGCCAGCAAGGTGCATTCACAAACCCCTGAAATTACGAATGTCACACATTACAACTAGGGATAGATACCTTTCCCATTTAAATCGATACAGTACCGATTCCCGGTACTTGATAATCGATACGGTACAGATTCCCGGTACTTGAGAATCAATACGGTACCACGTACCAATATTCAATACTTTTGTGTGTGTTCTACTGTGTTGATAAATGCTAGTAATAAAAACAATGGTTTTTTTTTACATTTAACAGTGAGTTGTGCTATTCATTTGTTATCTTGTTTTCTTATAATTCTGTGTCCCATTGTCAAGTTCTGTACCGAATTGTACAGTAGACTTGCATGCAGTTGCAATTTCAAGACGTAAGATGGCGGTAGTGTATACAGTACGGTGTGTTACCTGAGTCAGGAAGTAGTCTTTGCCATTAAGTTGAATTTGCCAGTCATGTCTTTTGTTGAGCCTTACAAAGTGATTATACTGTAAATATTAAAATTACACACCATCTGTTTGATTGTAACATGCATCCGAGTTGTAGTTTGCATTACCAAATTTGAAGTTCTCGAAATTGCCACATAAAATCGCCAATGCTAATCGGTAGCATGTCTATGGCAAATCCAATGTAAATTAACATCGAGCTAGCATATTTGAAAAAGTGCAGCCTTACTGCACTTGTAAGTGCCTTCTTCCTGCATTGTTGGTGTGGAAAATTGTAAAATTACCTAGAGTTAGTCCGGCTGAGTTTGCTTTGCGTGCTGAGTCTGTAATCGGATTTGAAGTCATGTGATTTTACGTGAATCGGTACCCAGTACTACAGACAGACTTCGGTCGGTACCTATAAAAGTAGCGAATTCGGTATCCCTAATTACAACACAAGTAAGTCTTTTTTTGCACATTCTCTATGTTCTGTATTGCTGCTGGTTTTGCTACAAAAATTACGAAAATAGGTTTCATTTGTTATATTTTTATGTATTACTGTACTTAGTTATTGTTTAATTTAAATAATAAGAAGTATTTCAAATACTAGTCTGTTTACCGTGAATGTCACAGCATTCCATACAAATAAAAAGGCATTGTTTTTTTAATTGGGGCATCTTTTAAGCACCTGCACCAATTTGGTACTAGTATCGGTTAAAATATAAGCGATATTCATCTCTACTTTTAAATTGCTTAAAAGTCAAAGTTTAAGGCAAAGTACAAGATGTTGTGCCACTTTCTGACCAGGAAAACAAGACTTGTAACAGGATTGATACAAGAAACTGAGTAAAATCCACACCAGACCATGGCAGCAGTGAACTCTGAGGTAAAAACTCCCAGTGAATAAATAGCCTTGCGTACCATTAGGGAGGAAAAATAAAGTCTTCAACCAAAGAAAGGGTCATAATGATCTACTAAGCAATCCTGTCCATCACACCAGATGAAGACGCCTGACGCCATAAATGGTCAATTTTGCTTCAATTTGAGCCTCTTATAGGCTCCCCAGAAGAGACAGACAGGCAGGCAGATAGACAGTTGGTGGATTAGGGCGAATCCAAACGAAGAGATGAGGAAAGATCCCTGGTGGAAAGACATTCTTCTGTCGTGTTTATTCAGCATGTTTGCAGTAGGACGCCTGCTGCAGGCTGTGAGAGAATTCACACTCTTCCGCTAAATAGTCCCAGCAGCAAAGATTGTGCAAGGCGCACTCATGCGTTTCTATTACTCATTATGAAATTGAGACAATAAGAACTTGGCAAACATGCACACAATGGTCATGTTTGTTTTCTTTTCTGGTCCAAAAGTGTTTCAACAATTTGATGCACTTAGGTTAAATGTACCATGTTAGCCACTCATTATTAGGTGAATATTTATAAATAATTACTTAGTTAAGAATGCTCCATTGTCATTGTCACTTAAAGGGGAACTGCACTTTTTTTGAAAATGTTTCCTATCGTTCACAATCCTTATGAGAGACAAGAAGACAAAAGTTTTTTGTTTTTTTTAGTTCTAATTTGTAATAATCGTCTCGTTCTATGTGGCTAGCAATGCAGCTACTGAGATCAATCCATTCTGCCTATAAATTACTTTAAAAATGCATCCAAAAACCGCTAACAATAGTTCATTTTCATTCTGTAACCTGTATAATAACCAAGCTGTAGCGACATTGTTATTGTAAGAGCGAACAGTGAGGAACAATTTTTGTAGCGTAGTATCAACTCCCCCTGCGACGGCATACTACGGTCGGTATTAGCTGTAAGCTAGCTATGGCAAGAGGTAAGCTACCGGTAGTTACTGTGTCAACAGTTAAATGGCTTTTGAGTTTGTAATGTACAAAACAATGCGATACGACACCAATCTGTACTGACTGACATGAACAATCATATTACAGTATCTGCAAAGTATTAGCCCATATTTCAAAGCTACCTTGACAGCGTATGTACTGTAGTTGTAATAACACGCATGACGTGCTGCATGTATCATGATCATTATTATAGTGACTCACACGATGGACAGTTTGGCCCAGCTGGCCGGGGAAGTTTTTTCCGGTTTATTTTGGGTAAGCATGACATTTCTGTCCACATAGCTTGTTTCCAAGCTCCACATTTACAGTCAAGTCACGCCGACTTCACTTTCTCGGCTTCCGTTTGCTCTAATGGTTCACTCTCTTTTTGTGCTTGCTAAGCTTCTATAATCAGTAGTTCATCCTCCGTATATTCAGCTTCAAAAAGATAAGGTCGTGAATCCTCATTTGTCCAAAAATAGCCATCTACTTTGTCTTTTACCAAATCTGCCATGATTAGAAAACACAAGCGTTTGTTTCCAGATGTAGGAACACACATTTCATGCCGGAAGTCAGAAGTACGTTGCTATGGAAACGGAAATAAATGCGTTGAGGAAAAAAGTTTCGGTAATGCATAAAATGACCAAAGCTTGGTAAATTTTGTACATATAACATATTGTTATGAACATGTCTGTTGCTACATTATATATATATGCCTGCATTCTGTATATAAAACTCTGATGGAGGTTTTTCAAGTTGTTTTAAAGGGTCTTGAAGGCTACAATGGTGTCTCCCATTAGCCACAATTTGTGGCTAAGAATCCTAATAAAAAGGATTGTCTCTCATAATGATAGATAGTGAACGATAGGCAAAATTCCCAAAAAAGTACACTTTTTTTCAAATTTTGCCCATCATCCACAATCTCTATGTGGGACAAGAACACACACGTCTCTCTGTTTTATGCGTGTTCTAAATAGTAAAAAAACTGCTATTTAGAGGCAGCTAAAAATGCAGGACATAGGATTCAACAGCTCCCCCAATGAAGCGCTTTAAAAGCATAAAAAAGTACCAACAACACTTATTTACATGCCGTGACCTGCATATAAACCAAGCTATAGCGACATTATTATTAACATTTATTATAACAGCTAACACATGGCCTTGCTCACGCTGCTCCTCCGAGCACTAGCGAGTAGCTAGCTACTAGATATGAGCTAGCTTGAACTGCTAATAACGTTGGTTGTGACCCGCCTTAAAACAAAGAAGGCAAAGGGGCTTGAGTTGCCTCTGCTGCTGCTGTATTGTCTGTGAGTTTGGAAAAATGAATGCTAGATTATAAATTTCACCTGTATAGAAGAAGGTTGTGGCGCCAAGCCGAGAACTTTGAAAATCCACACGCTACCAACTTGATACAATATGGCTCTCAACAAATGCAATGCAACATAGGACTATTACAGCAGCGCAAGGAAGCATTTTTTTTTTAATCTGAGGAGTGGTGGTTATTCTGAATTCAGCAGCTCAAAGAGAGCACAAGTGCTGAAAGATACAACCATCCCATCAGTCAGCATCTCAGTGCGTGATGACATTGCAAGTCATTCTTATATGTTCCTTTTTGAAGCGTTTAACAAGAGTGCTACATGATAACGCTACAAGGCTCTCACAAAAGGGCTTTCTATGTTGTAGTGTTCATTGCTATGCGTTCTGTGACATCAATGCATCCTGGAAAGAAGTTACGGTAATGCTTACAAATTACCAAAATACTGTAAATACTCCATGGTATCATGCATGTGCCTGTTACTACATTACATGCATATTTACAGTGTGTATAAAACATTGTTAGAGGTTTTTAGAAGGCTTTACAGGTGGAATAGATAGCATCCCCATTACCCGCATTGTTAGCCGTCTCTTGCTAGCAGTTTTTCACTATTTAGTATGCAATGAAATGAGACAGACGTGTGTTCTTGTCTAATGTAAGGATTCTGGATGATGGGCAAATTTTTTTTAAAGTGCAATTACCCCTTAAGTGTATTGTGGTTTGCATTTTTTAAATTCATATTGTGGCCATATATAGCTGGTTCAACAAACGGCATTTATTATTTTTCTGGTTGCTTTGCAAAGATTTCTGCTTCTTACTGATGTTTCCTCAAACAATTGTTATTACAAAAGTGCAACCACGGAGCAACTACTTAATGAAAAATCTGCGGCTGTCTTTTAGAATACATTGCAAGTCCCTGCAAAAAAAATATGCATCAGAACAGAGAATTAACTTGATGAATAGTTAAAACATTTCTTTAAGACCTCTTAAAAATTAGACCAGCATTCAAGCAATGCTCAAGAATGAGTCATGTGATGATGAAGCAGAACATTGCACAATCTTGCTAGTTGTCAGTTTAAAAATAAGGAAGCTTGTTAGCCAGAAAATACTTTCCTGTTACCACTGTGGAGACTAAGCGAGAGATGACAATTATAGCCATTTAAAGAAATAGTTTTGATATTTGAAAAAAATAAATTAGGGATGTCCGATAATGGCTTTTTGCCGATATCCGATATTCCGATATTGTCCAACTCTTTAATTACCGATACCGATATCAACCGATACCGATATCAACCGATACCGATATATACAGTCGTGGAATTAACACATTATTATGCCTAATTTGGACAACCAGGTATGGTGAAGATAAGGTACTTTAAAAAAAAAATTAATAAAATAAAATAGGATAAATAAATTAAAAACATTTTCTTGAATAAAAAACAAAGTAAAACAATATAAAAACAGTTACATAGAAACTAGTAATTAATGAAAATGAGTAAAATTAACTGTTAAAGGTTAGTACTATTAGTGGACCAGCAGCACGCACAATCATGTGTGCTTACGGACTGTATCCCTTGCAGATTGTATTGATATATATTGATATATAATGTAGGAACCAGAATATTAATAACAGAAAGAAACAAACCTTTTGTGTAAATGGTGGAGGGAGTTTTTTTGGGTTGGTGCACTAATTGTAAGTGTATCTTGTGTTTTTTATGTTGATTTAATAAAAAAAAATTTTTAAAAACAAAAAAAAAACATACCGATAATGAAAAAACCGATACCGATAATTTCCGATATTACATTTTAACGCATTTATCGGCCGATAATATCGGCAGGCCGATATTATCGGACATCTCTAAAATAAACCTTTCCCATTTATAGGGGGAAGAGTTGAAAAAGGTTCAAAAGTTGGTTCTGTCTAGCCATGATGCCAAAATGTAAAAATAATGTATAGAATGCACCTCAAAAGAGTTTTATTTGACTTTTAGATTCGATTGTGTTATTATTTCTAACAGTCAGGTTTCTTTTGCTGTTTGTGTTGATGTTAGCGGTGTTTATATGACATGAAAGCTGGAATTATGTGTAAGCAAAGTGTAGTAGGCCTATAACACTATAGCTAAACTTTTATTGGAAAATGGATAAATTATCAACGTACCAAGTTCCCTGGACACTGGAGACATGGTGGCATTTTCCCCGATTTTTGTGATGGCATCAAAGTAAGCCTTTCCGGCGAAGGTCATACCTGCATGGATGGGCAATGTTGAAACATTTGCATTTGCTTCCTGAAAATATATTTAGTCAAATTTCTATGCTACAAATATCTATGCTGCAGGAACGACTACCAAGGTATTAAATAGTGTGTTACACCGTGTTAGCTTCAGTAACGGAGGGTAAGTACATCAAAAGAATTTCCCTTATTGGTGTTTGTTGCTAGGCATATTTCATAGGGCTTAATCATAACTGCCCTTAGGGTTGTTTAATACTCACTGATGAAGCTTGAAAGAAAACAGGAGTAAGAAACCAGACTAAATAAATTAGATGGTTGTAGACCACCACAATGTATCTAAACAGACAACCTCCAATTTGAATTATTTTTTGGCCTGTACTGTTGGAAACTTAAATGTAAATCTTTTTTTTTTTTTTTTTAAATGTTTGTATGCTTGCGTGAGTTTTATTCATTTTGAGAAGGTGCAGACTACTTCTTGAGAGAAATAACTTCCATTGTCTCAATGTATTATGGCGCAAAGTGGCTAATGGACTTTTTTTGTTAGTCTCTTCAACAATGCAGGTGTAAATATGCCAGATTATAACAAAACTGCTGGTTTCCATATAATGATGATATAATATTTGTCCCTAGAGCCTGTTTAGGATCACCAAGCGTAAGAAAAATCTCTCCTCTCTTGTACTTTTTGCTACTTTTGAGAGAACAGGCACTAAAAACCACTGGGTTTGATGTTCTGGGTTTTCAGGATGGAAGGATAAAAGCACAGAGGTGCACTTAAAAAAACAAACAAACAAAAAAAAAAAAAACAGGCTTCGCGACACATCTTAAAATAGAGCCTGGCGCTCTCCCAACTATCCGTCAGTCGGCTACAGATGTAGATGTACAGATGTAATTTTTTTAACTGATACGGTACTGTGGGGGGGGGGGGGGCGTGGCCTGCGGACCTGCAGCGAAGCGGGGTGTGCCAGGGCCGACTTCGAGATTAGCGACAGGTGCGTAGATGGCACACCTGGGCCGGTTTATCTAATCACCGGTCGCTCTGTTAAAGAGCAGCACTGCAGCAGCCAGGAAGGAGAGGGGTTGTTGATGATGGAGAACGAGTATGAGCACGAGCATGAGAGAGATCGAGGACTGACACGTAACGCAATGACTGAAAAGGAACACAAAGAACATTTATTGAAAAATAAATAATTGTTCAGAACTATGAATGAAGCTGTCATGTCATTGATTGGTGGTCTGAAGAACCCGGAAGAGCAAGTCTTCCACAGGTACCAATTCCCGGTACCTGGGAATTGATACCTGTACACAACTGTACATTAATTGTTTGATAAATGAAGTCATTTTTTAAATGTGACATTTAAAAATGTGCTGGTTATGGGAGCTGTGCTGTCCAATTGTTATATATTGTCTTATTTGCAAGTATTATAGAGTAGACTTTGCATGCAGTTGCAATTCCAAGACGCTAGATGACAGTAGTGTATAGACAACAGTGTGTTGCTTTAACCAGGAAGTAGTCGTTGCCAATAAATTTAATGTTTGTCTAGTCTTATGTTACGCCCTATAAAGCGTTTGTACTATAAGCATAATACTACATACTTGCTGTTTGATTGTAACGTGCATCTTGGTTGTAGTTTTGCTGACCAAATTTGGAGGTGTTGAAATTGCCATGTAAAATTGCTAATGCTAATCAGTAACGCCCAATGTAAATTAGCCTCGAGTCAGCGCATTTTGAAAAAGTGGTGCCTTACTTTCCGTTTCAGTGTTGTCTATAAGGCCTACTTGCTTTGCTAGCATGGACAACTGCAACATTATCTAGAGGCAGTTTGGCTCAGTCTGCTGTGAGCGCTTGCTGCCCCGCTATCACTAATGCTAACCAGTGGCATGTAAAGAGAAAAGCTTGTGCACTTTGGAATAGTGGCGACTTACTTTACTATCAGGCATACTTGCTGTGTTGCCATTGAAAATTACAAAATAACCTAGAGACAGTCCAATTGAGTTTGCTACGAGTGCTGCTTGAGTGCTTGTTTCCTCGCTAAGTGTTTGCCAAACGTAGTATTTTACGAACGGACAGAATACGGTCTGTACCTCTAAAAGTACGGAATTCGGTCCCCATCCCCAGTGGGGAGTTTATGTTTCAATATTATTATTTTGTCCTTAGGGAACAGGCTAAAATAGCACAATAGCCATGATATATGGCATCTATTACGTTGGGAAAGTGCACACTTAAAGTATACAATGTACAAACCCCAAAACCAGTGAAGTTGGCATCTTGTGTAAATCGTAAATAAAAACAGAATACAATGATTTTCAAATCCTTTTCAACCTGTATTTAATTGAATAGACTGCAAGGATAAGATACTTAACGTTCGACCTGGAAAACTTTGTTGTTTTTTTACAAATACTAGCTCATTTGGAATTTGATGCCTGCAACATGTTTCATAAAAGCTGGCACAAGTGACAAAAAAGACTGATAAAGTTGAGGAATGCTCATCAAACACTTATTTGGAACATCCCACAGGTGAACAGGCTAATTGGGAACAAGTGGGTGCCATGATTGGGTATAAAAGCAGCTTCCATGAAATGCTCAGTCATTCACAAACAAGGATGGGACGAGGGTCACCACTTTGTGAACAAATGCGTGAGCCAACTGTCGAACAGTTTAAGAACAATATTTCTCAACTAGCTATTTCAAGGAATTTAGGGATTTCACCATCTACAGTTCGTAATATCATTAAAGGTTCAGAGAATTTGGAGAAATCATGCACGTAAGTGGCTAAGCCCGTGACCTTCGATCCCTCAGGCGGTACTGCATCAAAAACCGACATCAGTGTGTAAAGGATATCACCAAACGGGGTCAGGAACACTTCAGAAAACCACTGTCAGTAACTACAGTTGGTCGCTACATCTGTAAGTGCAAGTTAAAACTAGACTATGCAAAGCCAAAGCCATTGATTAACAACAACCAGAAACGCCGCCGGCTTTGCTGGGCCCGAGCTCATCTAAGATGGACAGATGCAAAATGGAAAAGTGTTTTTGGAAATTGTGGACGTCGTGTCCTCCGGAACAAAGAGGAAAAAATCAGCATCTGTGATGGTATGGGGATGTATTAGTGCCCAAGGCATGTGTAACTTACACATCTATGAAGGCACCATTAATGCTGAAAGGTACATGCAGGTTTTGGAGCAACATATGTTGCCATCAAAGCAATGTTATCATGGATGCCCCTGCTTATTTCAGCAAGACAATGCCAAGCCACGTGTTACAACAGCGTGGCTTCGTAGTAAAAGAGTGCGGGTACTAGATTGGCCTGACTGTAGTCCAGACCTGTCTCCCATTGAAAATGTGTGACGCAATATGAAGCCTAAAATACCACAACGGAGACCCCGGACTGTTGAACAACTTAAGCTGTACATCAAGCAAGAATGGGAAAGAATTCCACCTGAAAAGCTTCAAAAATTGGTCTCCTTAGTTCCCAAACGTTTACTGAGTGTTGTCAAAGGAAAGGCCATGTAACAGTGGTAAAAATGCCCCTGTGCCAACTTTTTTGCAACGTGTTGCTGCCATTAAATTGTAAGTTAATGATTATTTGCAAAAAAAAATTAAGTTTCTCAGTTCGAACATTAAATATTTTGTCTTTGCAGTCTATTTAATTGAATATAAGTTGAAAAGGATTTGCAAATCATTGCATCCAGTTTTTATTTACAAATTACACAACGTGCCAACTTCACTGGTTTTGGGGTTTGTACTTCAATTACTGAAAATATCCCATCATATCAAACGCATTTAAAAAGTGACTTAAGTGCAGAGAATAGCTTCTTGGATGCTCTGTTGCAGCTCATTAACATTAAAGCTATAAACACACAAAAGCACCTTCAAAGTATCTAAACGCCAGCATCTTTGTAAGTCAAAGTTATCTAAAGTTGTTGAGAAATGACATCATATATGGGACTTTCTCATTGTATCCCATTGGGTTGAGTTTTTTCTTGCCCTGACGTGGGATCTGAGCCGAGGACGTCGTTGTGGCTTGTGCAGCCCTTTGAGACACTTGTGATTAAGGGCTATATAAATACACTTTGATTGATGATTGATTGACTTTAAAAAGCTGCGTGCTCTTACCTGTGACTGACTTCTCGTAGCTCTTCCCCAGGTTGACCAGGTTCCTCAAGCTGGGGTTGAACTGTTCCATCACATTCTGGGCAAAGTACCGGTAAGTAAGAAAGGAAGAAAGTAAGCAACACACACACACTCCATTTCAGACATTTTGATACAGTTTTCTTGTGTGGTGGAGGGGGCATTTTTCCATGCACGAGGTGCCCTTGAAATGTGACTACAATAAAATCTTCAATCTTTAACTTGATCTTTAACACTTCTATTTGTGGTGTGGCCCCTCCTTTCCTCTCTCGCCCCCACCCTCTCTATTGAAATGCCTGAATGGTCAAGTGCTGCTCACCTCCCCGATTTGCCCCCCCCCCCGGCACTCCCTGGGAGGAACAATGAGGAGGCAGGTATGACTTAACAATGCAAAAAGTACAGAGTGGGGTGGTGAAAAAAAAGAAGAAAAAAAAGAAGCAAACTGGTTCCTTGTTTTCTTTTCTTTTTTTCTCCCCTCCACCCCATCCAGCTGAAACTGTGGCATGGATGACTCTCACTCACCACACACACACACACACACACACACACACACACACACACACACACACACACACACACGCACGCACACGCACACACTCATGTAATTAAGCAGTTAAACAATAACTCATAACTCATAAGTAATTATTGACTATTTTATTGATTATGGGACAAGCAGTAGAAAATGGATGGCTGGTACTTTTTCGTCATATATTTGTTTGTCTTTGGTACACTAATGTGTATATTATAGGCCATTGGTTCTTTGTTTTATTTTTGCAAAAATATATATCTATTTTTATATTGCTCTTTTTGTCTATATGAACATTATTATGTAAACTCGAAGTTATTGTTTTTTGTTGTTGCTATTTTTGTATTACAATATTTTATTATTGATCATGTTGTACTGCATTGTAATCTTTTGTTTTGTGATTGTGTGATGTTTTTTTGCCTGCACCCCAGGAAGAATAGTCTCCACTGCAGTGTAGACTAATGGGGATCCTTAATAAACTAAACTAAAAAACTAAACTCAGATTTGTTGTTTGTACACGTCACTACGAGGAAATCCAACACCTCCTAATCACCACCAGTGATTAGATTTATGGTCTAACAATGCTGAATTAATCCAATCATCCTTGGATTATTGATGCCATTAATATGCACAATAAAGGAGCTGCAGCGGCACAATCTGCTCCACACAAACAAATGCAAGGTGTGATTTTCCATATATTCCATTCCATTCAAAAAGGCGTAAAAACAAGCAAACATAAAAAAGCACATTTCACATTGTTTTCTTGTTACTGCTGCTGTTTTTTTTTGTTTGTTTTTCACCAACCTACGCTATCGTGTAACATAAAACAGGAAATGATCCCTAAACACAACCGTGTGACTTTAGAACAACTTGACTCACCTTATAAGTCAACTCCGTAAGTTTGCTGACGTCATGCGGAGCCCCCGACATAATGGCACGTTGATTTCCTCAGGTAAACAAAAAAAAAAAAAAAAAAAAAAGGTCGAGTATAATCCGAATGGTCAGTCGCCTTTACAGTCGAACCCAGAGCCGGTGGTCCTGCTCCCAGCATGCACCGCGCGCATGTGTGTACAGTGCAGTGACGCTCCAGCCAGCAGAGAACTCTCTGCCAGCCGAATGGACATCAGCCGGTGTTTAGGGAGGACCGCAGGGGCGGGGCTGTGACGTCACACACGCTTAACAGGTCACGTGGTGTGCTATAATGATTTATGATTAGTCTTGCCATGAATATGACTTGTTTTTAAGTTTTGGCAAAAGTGGGGTTCGAAGGAAAAACACATATTATTCAAAGCGTGTGAGATTATTGTCCACTAGAGGGCACTACAATACAACTGTAAGGCATCTCTATTGGAATTTCGGCTCTTTTAACCAGTTCTAATTTAGTGAGCCCATCGATGGGCTCACTAAAAATAGCCAACTCTTTCAGCTTCCTTAATTGTTTGATATTAAAATGAATTCAAAACAAAATTATACAAATGCTATAATGGTATACAAACGGTAAAATATGAAATCATGTGTTGAACCACTAACAAAATGTTAAAGTTAAAGTACCACTGATAGTCACTAGGTGTGGTGAAATTACCCTCTTCATTTGACCCATCCCCTTGATCCAACCCCTGGAAGATGAGTGGAGCAGTGAGCAGCAGCGGTGGCCGCGCTCGGGAATCATTTTGGTGATATAACCCCCAATTTGGGGTTATATCACCCCCCTCTGTATGGACTGGAGCCTGCAGTGCCTCAGACTGGAAGTCTCTGCAGAGAGTGGTGAGGACGGCGGAAAAGATCATCAGGACTCCTCTTCCTCCTATCCAGGAGATCGCAAAAAGCCGATGCCTGACCAGGGCTCAGAAAATCTGTAGAGCCTCCTCCCACCCCCACCTAGGACTGTTTTCACTGCTGGACTCTAGAAAAGGTTCCGCAGCCTCCAAAGCAGAACCTCCAGGTTCTGTAACAGCTTCTTCCCTCAGGCTGTAAGACTCTTGAACACATCATAATTATCCCCTCAATTCCCCCCAAAAATGGATTAACTGGCTGGAATATAAAGACAATATAACATACATCCATAAACCTGGATGCATATGCAAAAGTGCAATATATTTATCTGTACAGTAATCTATTTATTTATATCTGCACCTTATTGCTTTTTTATCCTGCACTACCATGAGCTAATGCAACAAACTTTTGTTCTTATCTGTACTCCATCCATCCATCCATCTTCTTCCGCTTATCCAAGGTCGGGTCGCGGGGGCAGCAGCCTAAGCAGGGAAGCCCAGACTTCCCTCTCCCCAGCCACTTCGTCCAGCTCCTCCCGGGGGATCCCGAGGCGTTCCCAGGCCAGCCGGGAGAGATAGTCTTTCCAACGTGTCCTGGGTCTTCCCCGTGGCCTCCTACCGATCGGACGTGCCCGAAACGCCTCCCTAGGGAGGGCTTATCTGTACTGTAAAGTTTTAATTTGAGTGACAATAAAAAGGCAGTCTAAGTCTAAGTCTAAGTCTAATTCTAACCCTTGATGCTGAGTGCCAAGCAGGAAGGTAATGGGTCCCATTTGTATAGTCTTTGGACGACAAAAACAGTCTTCTCTAGTTTATCGCTTTTAATTGGTTAAGGAAGTGACTGCAAAATGTAGGAATTATTATTAGAAATTAAATATTTCTACAACTGGAGGGTTAAAAAGCTGTTTAGAACATTCTATATACGTTTTTCAACATTATGAGAGCCTTCTAGACTTGAAATAACACATTTTTTGTCACCTTTGCACTCTTTTAATCCAAAATGCTGCTGCATGAGGCTGAGCCAATCATTGGCCACGATACTGACTAGCACTCTTAGATTGGTTTGGTCTCCTCTTTTGGCCAATACTATACTGTCATATTGATATGTTTAGTTTATTTAGCGATTTTAATGTTTACAAATGCTTAATTTTAGGCCAAACATGTTGTGCAAATGCTTAAAAAAATCCAAAACAAACAAGAAAATTATTCCGATGTGGTGAAGCCGCAATATTTGAAGCGTGATGTGGCAAGGAACAACTGTAATAGCAAATCTCTTAATTTGAGCAACTAAATACTGAAATAGTATCGGTTAGGATTAAATAAAGAATAAACCAAAAACTTTAACATAATATAAAAACTAATATAAATATGACCTTTAAAAAGTCTCTCATCCCTAATCTAAAAAATGTCCCTAATCTAAAAATAAAACGTGTAACTAATTCATATTGGGCAAACAAAAAAACAACCTCAATAACAAATGTGTGATCCTACTGTAAATCGACTTGAGCGTGGTCAGCGCCTTTGAGGCCCTAAACTGCAGGCAAAGTGAAGGTAAAAATAATTTTATTACAGTAAAACAAAATAGAAACAGTGCAGCAGCAAAGTGCACAAAAAACAAACTACAGGCACTGTCTCCTCTAGTGGCCATACTACTGTAGTATTGATATTTCTACTTTATTTAGCCATTTTTATGTTTGAACATGCTTAATTTAGGACCAAAAAGTTGTAGAAAATCCTTAGAAATATAGCTATATCCCCCACAAATCTGCAATATTTGAAGCTCAATGTGGCGAGGCACGACTTTTTTATCAAATGCATATTTTTATTATGGCTCATTATACAGTACTTATAATGGAAAGAGTGCAAAAAAGAATTGGTTTTAATGTAGAAAATCAATTACTCCTCTCAGTTTAAAATAAAGATCTATTTATGATTGTATGTAATACACTTAGATCACACTGCCAGGGCTCTAACTAAGGTCGGCAGATGCAGAGACACTGGCCTAGCATATGTTTGCATAAGATTTATAAACTTTAATTTGTTTAAAGTAAAACCATGTTTACTACATCTTCCATACAAAAATAAAAATAAAAAAATTAACTAAATGATCAGGGTGTACACCGCCTTCCGCACGATTGTAGCTGAGATAGGCTCCAGCGCCCCCCGCGACCCCGAAGGGAATAAGCGGTAGAAAATGGATGGATGGATGGATGGATCTTTTCATGTCGTAAAAGACGACCCCTTTTTTTCCAAGACCCATTTTTGGAAATACATGTTTTTGAGAGAACATTAAAGTGAACACGTCAAGTCAGCCTCACTGTCTGGAGATCCAGGTTCACCTGAGATAGGCTCCAGCTCACATGTGACCCTGTAAAATAAGGACTAGTGATACAGAAAAAGGCAAGAGAAAAAATCAATATCAAACAAGTTTGTGTTGACTGATGTATTTTGTTTCTCGCATGATTAACATTTATGGCCTGTTATGTCATCTGGTTGTCCTGTATTTAATTAGGGAAATGTTTTACATTTTTGTGGTAATTAAGTTCAGTCAAGTCAAATCAATTTAAATGGCTGTCAAGTCATATCCTTGGTGATCTAAGACTGATCATCACTCAGAGCCTTTTGGTACATAAAAACACAAAAGGTCAAACGATTACACTCAATCATTACACACAGATAAATTGTGTGAAATCATGCACTGATAACAACTTACGTCACAGGCTATAGATTCTACAGTGTCAAACTACAAATTCATGGTGTTAAAATGTCTCTGCAAACGTCAATCAATCAAAGTTTACATATATAGCCCTTAATAACAAATGTTTTAAAGGGCTGCACAAACCACCACGACATCCTCAGCTCTGATCCCACATCATGGCAAGAAAAAAAACTCAACCCAATTGGTAAAACCTTGGAAGCCCCCCGCCCCCCTGGGTGACCTGTGCAACGGATGCCGAGTAGATATGGTTAATAACATGAGAGTGCAGTCCATTGGGAGACCAGTAGGGGATCATCTTGAGTGGCGACAAGTCAGCAGCGCAGAGACGTCACCAACTGATGCAAAGAGCAGTGGTCCATCCTGGGTCCCGACTTGGAAGAGCTAGCGCGTCCTCTGTGGAAACTGATACATGGCCACCTCATAACCTCTCCACGCAGGAGAGGGGGGCAGAGCAGAAAAGAGGGACAGCAGATCAACTGGTCTAAAAAGGGGTCTATTTAAAGGCTAGAGTACACAAATTAGTTTTAAGGTGGGACCTAAATGCTTCTACTGAGGTAGCATCTCTAACTGTTACCGGTAGGGCATTCCAGAGTACTGGAGCCCGAATAGAAAACGCTCTAAATCCTGCAGACTTTTTTCGAGCTCTGAGAATCACCAATAAGCCGGAGTTCTTACAATGCAGATTTCTGGTACAATACAATCAGCAAGATAGGGTGTAAATCGACAGTTTAGTTGAGTTGAGTTGAGTTGAGTTTGAGTTTATTTCGAACATGCAAGCATACAACATGATACATCACAATTTCCAGTTTCTCTTTTCAACATGTCCGAAAAGGAGTAGGAAGAAGCAGAGCTTATTTAATCCTACCCCTTTTCTTTTACATAACAGTTGCTAAACTTTTTTTTGTTCACTTCCTGTTCTCAATTTATTCACAATGTACTCCATAAGTAATCACAATAAAAATAAATAGATAAATAATAATTGGTGAAGTAAGTTACATTTCATATGATGAGATAAGTAAGATTATTTTGAGAGTGAAAGAATGGATGGATTAAATAAATTCAGAATGTTTATCATGGTTCTTCTTCTTTGTACTTTGTAAACACTTTAAGTTTGAAGAGTTTCTTGAAGTGGATCATATTAGTACATTGTTTGATTGCTTTGCTTAATCCATTCCATAATTTAATTCCACATGTTAGTATTTTATACGTAAGTAGTAAAACCTTAAAGTCACATTTTAAGTGCACAGGAAGCCAGTGCAGGTGAGCCAGTATAGGCGTAATATGATCAAACTTTCTTGTCCTTGTCAAAAGTCTAGCAGCCGCATTTTGTACCAACTGTAATCTTTTAATGCTAGACAAAGGGAGGCCCGAAAATAATACGTTACAGTAATCGAGACGAGACGTAACAAATGCATGAATAATGATCTCAGCTTCGGTGGTGGACAAAATGGGACACATTTTATCGATATTACGGAGATGAAAGAAGAAACATTATTTTGGCAACATTGTGACAAGCAGACCAGCCAATAAGCCACGCCCTAAAACTTTCCACACAGACAGGGAAGAATGAGACACAGAAGCCTCATGTGTAAGTTTGTGAAAAAACTTAACAATTTCTTCTTAAGTAAATGTTGATGAACAATTGTAATTAGTTTGATGAAAGAATAGTAATATGTATTTTATGGTTTTATTATGAATTTTTTTCATCATTTATGTTCTTTACAGTCACTTATGTGAATCTGTGGATATGAGCCCGATCATACACAGAGCTGGACCCTGGCACAAACATGCAATGCGGGTGTTTATTACATTTATTGTTAGTTACTTATATTTAGTCTTATTTACTGGACGGCGCTCTTATTTTTGTTTCCAGTTCCTTTTTGCCTCTATGTGCAATCACTTCTTTTGTCTTAGCATTGTCTCTCTCACCTGTCCCCGATTGGCAATAAGGACACACCTGTCCCTGTTTGCCATTTAGGATTCTCTTTGTGCCAGGCTTGGCAGACCTGTCCTCTGGACTGGGATGGAGCCCCGCTCCATTGTTTCTGTTTTTTCCCCCCTGATACAAAGGTTTTTACTTGCACTTTGCCTGCTGTCTCTGCATTTTGGGGTCCAGACCAACAACACATACACCAAACGTCACAAAGACGCTGACCTCGCTAAAGCCCATTGAGAAGTGCTAATTTCTTATTGATGTACATTTTTTGTTTGCACAATTGGAGTTTTATTTTCAGATCACTCGGAAAGGGCTATTTAAAGCTTGTATGTATACACTACCGTTCAAAAGTTTGGGGTCACATTGAAATGTCCTTATTTTTGAAGGAAAAGCACTGTACTTTTCAATGAAGATAACTTTAAACCAGTCTTAACTTTAAAGAAATACACTCTATACATTGCTAATGTGGTAAATGACTATTCTAGCTGCAAATGTCTGGTTTTTGGTGCAATATCTACATAGGTGTATAGAGGCCCATTTCCAGCAACTATCACTCCAGTGTTCTAATGGTACAATGTGTTTGCTCATTGGCTCAGAAGGCTAATTGATGATTAGAAAACCCTTGTGCAATCATGTTCAGACATCTGAAAACAGTTTAGCTCGTTACAGAAGCTACAAAACTGACCTTCCTTTGAGCAGATTGAGTTTCTGGAGCATCACATTTGTGGGGTCAATTAAACGCTCAAAATGGCCAGAAAAAGAGAACTTTCATCTGAAACTCGACAGTCTATTGTTGTTCTTAGAAATGAAGGCTATTCCACAAAATTGTTTGGGTGACCCCAGACTTTTGAACGGTAGTGTATATATATATATATATATTAGTTTTATATTTTGTTTAAGTTTGTGGTTTATTCTTTATTTCATCATATTTGATAATTGGAATATTTATTTATTGAGTTGCTTAAATAAGTTGCACACATTTTTGGCTTACATTAAGCATTTTTTAGCATAAAAATGGCTAATTAAAATGAAAATATCAGTACTACAGTAGTATTGGCCACTAAAATAGACCAAATCCCTCAAAGTGCACTGTTCAGTATCGTGGACACTGATTGGCTCAGCCTCAAGCAGCATTACTATATTGGATTAAAAGGGTTTAAAGGTGACTATGTAGGTGTATTTCATTTCTAGAAGGCTCTAATGATGTTACAAATGTGTTCAGAATGTCTAAACAGGTTTTTTTTTTTAATGATGTAGCTATATAAACATATCCAATTTATAATTAATGATTGCCACTTGGCAGAAATGTGTCTATCGCGGTCATGCCCGGAACCAATTAACAGCGATAAATGAGCGATGACTAATTTGTTTCTTTTCTTTATTATGCAGCATATACTGTATGTGTATTTGTTTGGCATTAGCCAATGTGTTTGGTATAGGCCGACAAACAAAATTGTATTTAGGTTCACAAAAAGCACTAATCACACTGACATAAACACTGTCATCAGAATTATTTCAGTTCCCTAATTAATCAAAAAGGGCTTCTTTGTTTTCCAAAAAACACATTCATAAAAAACCCTCCCCAAAACAGTCATGAGAAACTAAAAAGACATTCTATGATTTGCATGGATGGAGCCCACAGCTCAAAAGCTATTTGTTGTTCCTGCGGGGGCACATGACTGCAACGCATGGTGACAATTTCAAGCATTTAACATCGTTTAGCTAGTTCTGGAAAATCAGAGTGGAGCTCAGACGCACTTCCACCGCATTTGCCTTCATTTTTTACTTGATGTCCTTGAGAGGAGGACCAGCAGACATGGAAAGGTACTATTTTGACTCCTTAAATGTCTAAAATTAGCAATTAACTTGGTTTTATATGGCAACAGAAGGATCTTGTTGCTTCCTATCCTGGTTATATTGGGTGTGGCAAAATCTGATGACGCCCTGACAGATTTAGGTATGAAATTAACTAACTTCCCCTTTTCAAGCATGGCACTGTTTTCACTGAATCTCCCTTTAACAGACAATATTGCTGGGAAGCTGGTTTTCTATCAAATGGACGGCAACGCCACCTATGTGAGAAACACGGGAGAGCTGGCATCCGACGTTCCCACAGAGACCATGTTTGAACTTTCTGACCCGCAGCAGAACTTCAGCACTGCAAAGTTCAGCTACACCTGGGATTTAGGAAATGGGTATGGGGGAGTCATTTAATATATTTGTTTTGACTTCTTTATGAGCATCCTTTTTTTTATACTGCAGAAAGGTGATCCAAGGGAATGAGCCTGTTGTCAGATACCACTATGCCTCGTCTGGAAACTACACGCTCCGGCTTAAAATAGGAGTCAATCTGACTAAATACACTCCTCCTATAACCGGGGTCTACACCAAGGACATTCAAGTGCTTGGTTTGTGCTGTTAAATTGTGTATGAGGCTATAATGCTGGGACTCACAAGTGTAATTGGTTTGCAGATGCAATCAAAAGCATTGAACTAAAGGGACCTTCTGATTATGAGGTCTCTCAAACCGCCGGCCTGGCTTTCCGTGTGGATGGAAGGTAGGCTCAGCTGCCTTGTGTAGTTTCTCCATTTGCAATCAGTATGATTTGTGTCTTCAGTCCTCCTATGTGGGTTTGTTGGCGTTTCCTTCTCAACTGCGTGCCCGACACGACGGGGGTCTGCACTCTGACGATGCTGTACGAGAACATCCTGTGGCTCAATCACACCTTTACCTCGGCCGGCTTTCACTGCCTGGACATCAGCGTGCGCAATGACATCAGCGAGCTGCAGACCTCCTTCAGCCTCTTTGTCAGGAAAACCAGTAAGTGGGCACACACTCTGTAGGCCTCTTTGCATGTATAGGTAGTGAGTGAAAGTTGTTAAAAGCGGATTAAAACACTAGAAATGAGTTAAATAGGCAAACATAATCACATTCGGGGCACACTTTATGGTTTGTTTATGTTCTGATTAGTGGTGCAGGGAAACAATACACATGTTTGATTAATCACATGGCAGTACGGTGAAACAGGGGTTAGTACTTGTGCCTCACAATACGAAGGTCCTGGGTTCGATCCTTTCTGTTTGGAGTTTGCATGTTCTCCCTGTGACTGCGTGGGTTCCCTCCGGGTCCTCCAGCTTCCTCCCACCTCCAAAGACATGCACCTGGGGATAGGTTGATTGGCAACACTAAATTGGCCCTGATGTGTGAATGTTGTCTGTCTATCTGTGTTGGCCCTGTGATGAGGTGGCGACTTGTTCAGGGTGTACCCCGCCTACCGCCCGTGAGCAGCTGGGATAGGCTCCAGCACCCCCTGCAAACCTGTAAGGATAAGCGGTAGAAAATGGATGGATGTATGATTAATCACTTTTTGACCTGCTCAGTGGCCTTGTGGTTAGAGTGTCCGCCCTGCAACTGGAAGTTTGTGAGTTCAAACCCCGGCCGAGTCATACCAAAGACTATAAAAATGGGACCCATTGCCTCCCTGCTTGGCACTCAGCATCAAGGGTTGGAATTGGGGGTGAAATCACCAAAATGATTCCAGAGTGTGGCTACCGCTGCTGCTCACTGCTCCCCTCACCTCCCAGGGGGTGAACATGGGGATGGGTCAAATGCAAAACTTTAAAATTTTGATTATTTGTGAATATTAGCTCTAAACTACTTGCATAATGCAAGTTAACTTTAAAAAAGATCCAAATATTTTACACAAATTAAATTTTATTGTCAGAATATCATAAAATGTATACTTTTAAATTATTTACTTGGGGCTGTCAAAGTTAACGCTTTTACTCATGCAAGAAATTAAATTTTGCATTAATACTGTTTCCAACCTCCAATCTGTGACACATTTTGAGGGAAATATGATTGCAGCAATCTACAAAGACACCCTGGATAAAAAACAATGTTTTCCATGCAACCTGATGGCGTTTGAGGTGCT
Source organism: Entelurus aequoreus (assembly GCF_033978785.1). Lineage (NCBI taxonomy): Eukaryota > Metazoa > Chordata > Actinopteri > Syngnathiformes > Syngnathidae > Entelurus > Entelurus aequoreus. Next base: position 24,561,899 of record NC_084738.1, read on the forward strand.
GCAAAGAGGAATGGGCGAAAGTGCCCAAAGATAGGTGTGCCAAGCTTCTGGCATCGTATTCAAAATGATTTGAGGCTGTAAATGCTGCCAACGGTGCATCAACAAAGCATTGAGCAAAAGTTGTGTATACTAATGAACATGTGATTTTTATTTTGTTTTATTTTTAATAAATTTGCAATTAAAAAAAAAATCTTTATCTCCGGGTTGGGGAGGAGATCCTGCCCAAGTGGAGGAATTCAAGTACCTCGGGGTCTTGTTCACGAGTGAGGGAAGAGTGTATCGTGAAATCGACAGGCGGACCGGTCTGGCGTCTGCAGTGATGCGGACCCTGTATCGATCCGTCGTGGTAAAGAAAGAGCTAAGCCGGAAGGCAAAGCTCTCAATTTACCGGTCGATCTACGTCCCTATTCTCACCAGTGGTCATGAGCTTTTGGTTATGACCAAAAGGACAAGATCACGGCTACAAGCTGTCGAAATTAGTTTCCTCCTTCAGGTGGTGGGGCTCTCCCTTACAGATAAGGTTAGAAGCTCTGTCATTCGTGAGAAGCTCAAAGTAAAGCCACTGCTTTGCTCAAAAAGGTTCATTATGTCTTCTCATTCATATACTCTGTCGGATTTTCTTGCAATTAGACAATATTTTTGGTAGATGGAATCTTTACCTGACATGTTTTGACTGTCATCTGCAGTCTTCTTCAGACGGGTCACCTGACCACTGTGACGTGTTGCCTTACATTAGGGGAGTAACTGAACCAATACAGCGTGTCATGAAAAAACACAACAGTTAAACCTCACACAAAAAGAAGACAGTTACTTGTACATCCAAAAGACAAAATAGAACAAGACAAGAAATGCAATGTCATCTACGAAATCCTGTGTAAATCATGCGAAAAATCATACATCGGAGAAACAGGGAGAACATCAACACAAGGAAGAAAGGACATCACAAAGAATGCAAAAAGGAGACAACTGGAAGGTTTACAAGAAGCCTAAAACAAAAATCCGAACAAGAAAACTTAAAATCAGCCATATCAGTGTAGCCGGATCGAGTCTGCGTTGTGTATTGCTGGTGTTGCTTTGAAGACAAGGGGACTCGGTGGTTGCCTTTAGCCGAAACAGGTGGCGTATTTATTGCTGTATGAAATACACAGGAAATAATGCAGCAGCATTAACACACGAGTCTGCAACACACCAGTCTCCTCACGGCATGTCTCAACAGCAAGTGAGTTTAAATGACCAGAAATGCTATATAAAACATTCACAAATGTCACAAAACCTATAAATCACAATTACTAATACACTGAAAATTAACACAACAACGGTCAAATATTTTATACAATAGGCAAATAAACAATAAATTAAAACAGAACAGAAAAATAGAATAAAAGTTTTGGGAGCAACAGAAACATACCTGTATGAAATACACAGGAAATAATGCAGCAGCATTAACACACGAGTCTGCAGCACACCTGTCTAAAATGGAGGGAAAACTTCAATGAAGTGCCGCAGCCACTGTGTGTGAGTGAGAAGTGCTACCTAACAGTACACTAGCAAAACGTTTGCTAACACACTCAAACTCTGAGCAAAACAAGTGTACATGAACATGTCAGCAACATTAACAGCACAAGAGTAACTTATAACCTCGTTTCACAGTTACATTGTCTTTAAAACACGAGAGCAGAGAAAAACACTCACCTCTTCACGGCATGTCTCAACAGCAAGTGAGGAAGACAACGTCACTACCGGAAGAAGGTAGGACTTCAAAATAAAATGACAAATGCTCCCAAAACGAACTACCCGGTATTTGCTGAAAAAATTACAAAATAAAAGTGACAATGAATACAATAGAGCAGGGGTCACCAACCTTTTTCAAACCAAGAGCTACTTTTTGGGTACTGATTAATGCGAAGGGCTACCAGTTTGATACACACTTAAATAAATTGCCAGAAATAGCCAATTTGCTCAATTTACCTTTAACTCTATGTTATTATTAATAATTGATGATATTTACACTTAGTTGAACGGTTTAAAAGAGGAGAAAACACGAAAAAAATTACAGTTATCTTCAATTTCGACTCTCTAAAATTCAAAATTCAACCGAAAAAAAGAAGAGAAAAACTAGCTAATTCGAATCTTTTGGAAAAAATTTAAAAATGAATTTATGGAACATCATTAGTAATTTTTCCTGATTAAGATTAATTTTAGAATTTTGATGACATGTTTTAAATAGGTTAAAATCCAATCTACACTTTGTTAGAATATATAACAAATTGGACCAAGCTATATTTCTAACAAAGACAAATCATTATTTCTTCTAGATTTTCCAGAACAAAAATTTTAAAAGAAATTCAAAATACTTTGAAATAAGATTCAAATTTGATTCTACAGATTTTCTAAATTTACCAGAATATTTTTTTTGAATTTTAATCATAATGAGTTTGAAGAATTATTTCACAAATATTCTTCGTCGAAAAAACAGAAGCTAAAATGAAGAATTAAATTAAAATGTATTTATTATTCTTTACAATAAAAAAAATAAATTTACTTGAACATTGATTTAAATTGTCAGGAAAGAAGAGGAAGGAAATTAAAAGGTAAATAGGTATATGTGTTTAAAAATCCTAAAATCATTTTTAAGGTTGGATTTTTTCTCTAAAATTGTCTTTCTGAAAGTTATAAGAAGCAAAGTAAAAAAATAATGAATTTATTTAAACAAGTGAAGAAGTCTTCAAAATATTTTCTTGGATTTTCAAATTCTATTTGAGTTTTGTCTCTCTTAGAATTAAAAATGTCGGGCAAAGCGAGATCAGCTTGCTAGTAAATAAATACAATTTAAAAAATAGAGGCAGCTCACTGGTAAGTGCTGCTATTTGAGCTATTTTTAGAACAGGCCAGCGGGCTACTCATCTGGTCCTTACGGGCTACCTGGTGCCCGCGGGCACCGCGTTGGTGACCCCTGCAATAGAGCAATCAAATAAAACGCGAGGGAATTTTGGTGGAATGCATAACATATATATTATATACCTGCTACATCAGATCATTGCAAAATAAATAACCACATCATGAACTGGGACAACAGCAAAATCATCGGGACAGAAAGTAACAAATTCAAACGATGGATTAAGGAGGCGATCGAACTAAGGATGCGGCCTAAGGAAACCATCAATCGGGATGAGGAATTATTCATGCTCTCGCATACCTGGGACTCCCTCCTCCATTAACCATCAAGCGGCGGGGCGGGGGGGTAGCCAACCAGGTAGACTTGACAGGTCTGCCTGGTTGGCCACGCCTATAAGAACAGCCGATAGGCAACACGTCACAGTGGTCAGGTGACCCTTCTGAAGAAAACTGCAGATGACAGTCGAAACATGTCAGGTAAAGATTCCATCTAATATACCGAAAATATTGTCTGATTACAAGAAAATCTGAAAGAGTAAGCCACTGCTCCTTCACATCGAGAGGAGCAGATGAGGTGGTTATGGCATCTGGTCAGAATGCCTCCCTGGGGAGGTGTTTAGGGCACGTCCGACTGGTAGGTTACCACGGGAAGAACCAGGACACGGTGGAGGGACTATGTCTCCCACCTGGCTTGGGAACGCCTAAGGACCCCCGTGCTAGTCTGCACCATACTGAAGCAGAATGAGTCCAACATTAGCCAAGAATTTTACAATATTATCTAAATGGCATACATTTGTCTATGAAAATATGGTAAAGCTGCTGATGGTGTGTTTGACAAAGAAGCTGGAAGGAGATACCGTAAAAGTTTACTTTCCAAGGTAAATCCTGTACGTTATTATTATGTCACTTCATAAAACTATTGTAGTTCTTAGCAGTACATTCTATTGTCTTGTTTTTATACAATATTTTGTATCAAACTGTTTTTTTTAAAGGCAAGTTACATGTTAAAACGGTGCTCCTGATTTCAATTAATTTCAATAAGAGATGCTGATTTGAGATACAAGTGTTTTGAGTTAAGGGTCCCATCCCACCACAGAACTATTTAAGCACGTAAGTTGAGGTACTACTGTACTTTGAAGCCAAATATACCAGGAAGCACAACAGTCGGAGTCTCATCACTCCTCTTTGCACTGACGTCTGCATTGACCTGACCACTGACCACATGACAACCCAACCCATGTTAAGGTAAAGGCGTTGTGTTATTAATCTACATTTTTTCATGATTAATATGATAATATTTTGTGATTAACTTTTAACTTTGACAGCCCTAGTTCTGTGGGAAAACCCTGATATTCCACTTCATAAAAAAAATTATGCAATATGTAATTTATATTGACATAACAGTGATATGCATCCTGTATATAAGCATTAGTTGTGAGAAGAATCGATCTAACTTTGTAGAAGGGCAGGCTTCACTACACGTCTTTATAAACTAAATTTTTAAATGTATGCAATATGTAATTTTTTATGACATTATAACAGTAATATATGTCCTGCTTATGACCACCAAATGTAGGAGAAATGTATCTAGTTTTGTAAAAAGGCAGGCTTCGCTACATGTCTCAAAAGGTCCCCTATTATATAATATGTATTTTTAAGTCATTAAAACAGTTATATGTGTTATGTTTATGAGCACTAAATGTGAGAAAGTGTTGTAAAAAGGTAAGCATTATTACACGTCTTAAAACAGGCCTGGCTCTTTACAAAGGACAGTATAGCCGTCAGTTAGCTACACATGTTCAAGCTTTATGGTTTATTATTTTGTTTTTCTTCAGCAAATGGGTTAACCTGTTAAAAGTGTGAGTGTGATGTTAGCACTGTCGCTCCCATAGCTGTGCTAATTTTGATAACGTTTGTGTCCTCCCCCACTTCCTTTGTGTCTTTTTGTTTTACGTGATAGATGGCATCTATTTAAACGTTACAGCGGCTATGTAACAAGTTAATAAAGTGCACAATAGCACTTAATTAACTGGAGTCAGACAGTCCTTACAAAGACAGTGGACAAACTCATTAGCATTAAAGCTGCAGACTTACAAAATGAAATGTTTCCACTAGGGCTTGAATTCCAGCGTCAAGGCTATATTTCTCGCAACTACTGTATATCCTCTGAGACTTATTCAAAAATGAACAAATAGTACATGGTACCTGAACACTGCAAAATAACCTTAGACCCATGCTACATTTATATATTGAATAAAATTGTCCATACCGTGTCCAATTATGTCAACAAAAGTAAAAAAAAAAAAAAAAGTTTCAAGTCACAAAAGGGATACACCTGGGTGAATTTTCACGTTTGTACAAGAAGTTTAGGCAACAATGTCTCTTTTAAGCCCTTGCAACACATCACCACAAAATAATAATACTGTATAATATTATTATGATTTATATGTCATTCTTACAAATCGACAGCCATGGTACAGACAAGAGCATTAGATAACACAGTGTGCATTGTCATCAATTTATAAACAACATGGCCCTAGTGTGTGAATGTGAGTGTGAATGTTGTCTTTCTATCTGTCTTGGCCCTGCGATGAGGTGGCGACTTGTCCAGGGTGTACCCCGCCTTCCGCCCGAATGCAGCTGAGATAGGCTCCAGCACCCCCCGCGACCCCGAAAGGGACAAGCGGTAGAAAATGGATGGATGGATGGATGTCACGATCAGCTTTGCCGAAGCAGGACCCCAATGCAGAGAAGAAGAAAAAAAAAAATTATAACAAAAAACACACTAAAATGGGATTGAGTAAAAATGACCAAGGATGCACACAAAAGGTGGGAGAAAACAGAAAACGCAAACAAAAGGTGTGCAGAGGAAACAGTTAACACTACACGGCAGCGCCGGGTTCAGAGCCACGAGAATAAGAAGCGTGAGTGGAGCCACAGCAGAAGAGATGAACACGACTGGAAGGGTGAAGCGTCAGGAATCTACTGACACGGAGTGAGTGGACTGGAGAGCTTAAGTCGTCAAGAGAAAATGGGAATCAGGTGTTACCCAGAAACCAGACACTGCAACAAAAAGCAGACAGGCGGCAGCAGAACTGCCAGATCATGACACAACAAGGACAAAAACAGATATACAGGCTTAAATTTGGACACTGTGTATTCTAGCTCATGTGTTAAATCAATATAGACCAGTCTCTTTAGGTCAACTTCCATTTAACTGTTTACAACTTGTCATTTACATGCTTAAGTTATGATCATTCATTTATTTTTATCGTTTGTAGATGGCAGTGGATGTCTTTATCTAGCTTCATATAAGGGTAAATAAGGAAAATTATTTACATATATATTAATAATACTAAAGCAGGGATGTCCAATCATTTTCCATTGAGAGCCCCACACTGAAAAATCAAAGGACGCGATCGCCATTTTGATATTTTTCATTTTGAAAACATTCAAAAATTTACAGATTTTCTTTTTTAAAGAAAACATTTAATTTCCTGTTAAATTACACCTATTTGCTGTTTTTTCCGCTTTTAAAACTTTTTTTTTTAAACAATATTATATATATTTTTTATTTTAAATTAGCTGCGGACTGCTTCGAGATACTAATAGTATTAGGTAAGTTAGATACTTATTCGAGTAATTTGATTATGACTTATGTTAGTTAATTTCAAGGCTATATTATTCTAAAAAAAACAACAACAACGATGTAGCTGAATGAGACATTAAAAAGTGTTTCAACTGTATTTTTTTTGTTTTTTGTTTGCTTGTTAAACCCTTTATAGAATACTTAATTCAATAGCAATACAGAGAATTGTCGGGACGAAAAGGGTTAAAATTTAATATTTGATCTTTAATGGTTCAAATGTTGTATTTTAACCAAATAAATGCCAATTTGAAAAAAGAAAAACATAACATGTTTGAAATGTATTATTTAGAACAGAGAGATTTGCGCAAAAAAAAGTAGGTAAAAAATATTTAAGAAATTGTCCTGCCTATATTCTATTGGGCTAAAATTATTTCTCAGTCTATCATTGATATATTAAATAATTTGAAATAAAAATATTTAAATTGAACATGAAAAAAACCCTCTGAGGAAAAAAACATTCCATTTTCAATAACACAACTGAAGTTTTGGCCAAAAATGTAGCAAAAAAATATTTGAAAGGATGGAAAAGTCCCCAATATACTCCAAGGCCGTGCCATGGAACTTGCAACCAAGGAGCCGAAGTTTAGTTTAAAAAATGGCAGACAATAATTTTTGGAGCAAATTCTTAAAAACACTAGAGTGCTCCTGTTGTGTAGGACTGGAGCCTATCCCAGCTGCACTCGGGCGGAAGGCGGGGTACACCCTGGATGGAACCCTGGACCTTCTTATTGTGAGGCACAAGCACTAACCACTGCTTCACCATGCTGCCTAAATTTGGAAGATCCTTGCATTGACATTTTAACCTTGCTAGCAAAAACATGGAACACTGGGGTCCAAACTTGTCATTTACATAACTGAGGCGTTTCTCAAGGCATCCCTTTACACTTTTTTTCCCCGATAATGTGATTTGTGTAACTTAGGTGTTGCTGTAGCTTGTTTACTTCAGATGCAGTAAGTCGTCATTTGTTAAACTTTTTTACTTATATAAGTAGTATTCCTCAAGGTTCCATTTTGGGTCCTCTCTTTTTGGTTATTTTGGCTATTCAACTGGTGGCCCACGATTTCAGTTAAAAAAAAAACGTTTTGCAGCAGATTCTTGAAAACTAGAGTGCTGTCATAGAGATGATCTTTCACTGATTTTTAAAATTTCTGAAAAATTCAATAGACTAAAATCAAATGGTTACTGTAGAGGACATTGGTTCCCCAGAATGTACAAAATGAGACTAATAGTAAAGGGAGAAGTCTGAACCTCCGGTTCCTAGCTTTCGGGAATTGTGGCCCTCAAAACAATTTAGTTGAATAATTTGGTACCTGTACCGGTACCAAAATGCATATGGATACCTTTCGATACTTTTCATAATAAAGGGAACTACAGAAAATGTCAATATTGCCTTTATTTTAACAGAAAATCTTACAATAAAATAAACATATGTTTCCTATTGCACTCAAATAACAATTTCAAAAGGTTAAAATTAGAGATGTCCTATAATATCGGACTGCCGATATTATCGGCCGATAAATGCTTTAAAATGTAATATCGGAAATGATCAGTATCGGTTTCAAAAAGTAAAATTTATGACTTTTTAAAACGCCGCTGTGTACACGGACGTAGGGAGAAGTACATAGCGCCAATAACCCTTAAAGGCACTGCCTTTGCGTGCCGGCCCAGTCACATAATATCTACGGCTTTTCGCACACACATGTGAATGCAATGCATACTTGGTCAACAGCCATACAGGTCACACTGAGGGTGGCCGTATAAACAACTTTAACACTGTTAAAAATATGCGCCACACTGTGAACCCACAACGAACGAGAATGACAAACACATTTCGGGAGAACATCTGCACCGTAACACAACAGAAACACAAAAGAACAAATACCCAGAACCCCTTGCAGCACTAATTCTTCCGGGACGCTACAATATACACCCCCCCACTACCCCCTTCTTGTTGCACTCAAAGAACAATTAACAATTTACCTTTTTACATATAGGCTGCCATAATCAAGGATTAGGTTCGAATATTATAAAAAGCTTTATTTACAATATATTAAATGTTTCATGATTTATGGTTGCCACTCCTGGTCTATGATTTAAGAAAAATACAAATAGCTGGCACTCAGCATCGAGGGTTGGAATTGGGGGTTAAATCACCAAAAGGATTCCCGAGCGTGGCCACCGCTGCTGCTCACTGCTCCCCTCACCTCCCAGGGGGTGAACATGGGGATGGGTCAAATGCAGAGGATAAGTTCACCACACCTGGTGTGTGTGTGACTGTCGTTGAGACTTTAACTTAACTTTTTATATATATATATATATATATATATATATATATATATATATATATATATATATATATATATATATATATATATATATATATATATATATATATATATATATATATATATATATATATATATATATATACACACACATACATAGACCTCTATTTTTATGTTTATTATTACCTCCACTGCTCGTTCAGCTAATTTGTTATTGGTCCACATCACATTATATAAAATAAAATAAAAAAATAAAACATTTAAAAATTAAGCAAAAAGGCACAATGTAAAGAGACAAAGAATTACCGGTAGTAGCCAATCAAGTCTGTCTTTGCTCAGACATCAGTTTACAATCATTCTTCATTCGGACAGTTAATCACTGAAATAATATATACAATACACACATTTTTTCCCCAGCATTATGGTTGGCGTCTCTGTAAAATCGATTGAATGGAGTTCCCTGTGTCATGGGGTGTTGGCACAACACATACCTTGTTCCGTTCAGCTACGTTAGTTCCACAGGCAGGCGAAGGCCTCTGAAGATGAAGAAATTCAGCCATGTCTGATTGGCTAGCACATGTTTGCTGTGCTTAAGTGATTTGCTCTTGTTGCTAAGTTACCATTACAATAAAGCCTCTCATAACATTCTTCTGCGAAGCATCTCTTTCACCAGTAAAGTTCAACTTTGGGGTTGAGGTCAGGGCTCTTGGATTCTTCCACAACCAATCACATTGCCTTGCGCTGAGGCACAGTCATACTGCAGAACCAGTGGCGGGCCGTGCGTTTCCCACCTAGGCCTTCGGTGATGTCCGACTTCAATGATTACCTCTCAAAATACCAGCATTGATGTCACCACATGACCATTGCTGGAGAAATACCATACAGAAACACATTTACGCACTATTGGGTATTGTACAGAACAGGTTATTTTCTGGCGCATTTAAAAGTCAATAAACCCACATTAAGTCAAAGTTAAAGCTAAAGTACCAATGATTGTCACACACACACTAGGTGTGGCGAAATTATTCTCTGCATTTGACGCATCACCCTTGATCACCCCTTGGGAGGGGAGGGGAGCAGTGAGCAGCAGCGGCAGCCACGCCTGGGAATAGTTTTTGGTGATTTAACCCCCCAATTCCAACCCTTGATGCTGAGTGCCAAGCAGGGAAGTAATGGGTCCCATTTTTATAGTCTTTGGTATGACTCGGTCGGGGTTTGAACTCACAACCTACCGATCTCAGGGTGGACACTCTAAATTAAAACATTTCTTATGTGGTACTGTCAAAATTTAAATTGAAAAAAACATATTAAACGTGAAAAAATTAAGAAATAAAATATATGAACTCACATTTCATCGCCGGGACAGCTGAGCTAGCTTCCGGGATTGGCTGACATGGTCTCACAAGATGTAGTTTATTTTTAAATATCCTTCTTGAAAATGGCCTTGCAAATATATGTCTTGTCTTGTCTAATCATAAAAGATGCAGACGAAGCGTGTTGGCTGAGTTCTTAAAGTTTACTCCACAGTGTGCTCATCAAAAACATCCAGCTGCCGGCATGTCTACATTCAACCTAAACGGTGCTACTGCGCATGCTCTTTACTACTGTGGCATGCTGGGTAATGGAGTTCTTATGTTACCTAGCTCATGACATCACAATATATATCTGCCTTAGGCCATCTATAAGGCCTTACTGACAACAACTTGTGATCTGATTGGCTATTGCAACTGTCTGTCAAATGTTTGTGTCCATTCTCTAACAGTGCACGCCAGTGGCGTGCGGTGAGGTTAATGTCTGGTGAGGCACGACTGCATCATCACAGTCAGATTTACAAACATATGAACCTGCAGTGCAGGTGTACCTAATGTTGTGTCCCTGCGGTCGTTCGCGGCTCCTGCGGCGCGAGCATTGTTGTTTTTGCACTTTTTGGCTTCTTGTTAAGTGACTTTTTTTGGGTGGATTCGGTCTTGCAAGTGGAGGGTTTGGGTGTGGGCTTTGGTTGGTGTGGCGCTCCCGTCGGGCGGTGCATTCTGCAGCGGAGGCTTGGCACCAGGAGGCGGGGTTATGATACGAGCCTCACACAGTGTGTCTCCGCAGCAGTTTTATGATTGCTCAGCACAAGAAATACGTTACACACATACAGTTGTTGACAAAATACACTGTACATTATATACCTCAGCTAACTAAACTATGGAAATGTATAATATAATTCATATAGCAATACGCTCTCACTGCACAGCAGGCCAGCAGTTAGCCGAGTCGCAATCCATGGTGAGGCACAAGTGCCTCAACTGGCTGCTGATCTCAGCAGCCAGTTGAGATCAGCTCAACTGGCTGCTCAAATACTTCTCAGTATTTGAACGGCAAATGTGAAAATAAAAATAAAAATAATCTAAAACTGGTGAAATTAAATGGAAAATAACTTTAGTATAATCACTGGATACATATAACAATTTAATTATTTTTTTTTCTTTTTAGTTTTTTTTTTCTTTCCATGATGGCAGGTGAGGCCGTGCCTCCCCTGCCTCTAGTGACTGCACGCCACTGGTGCACGCCTGCATTATTGATTCTGAAGTAGGGCTGCGAATCTTTGGGTGTCCCACGATTTGATTCAATATCTCGATTCTTGGGGTCACGATTCGATTCTAAATCAATTTTTTTGGATTCAACGCGATTCTCGATTCAAAAACGATATTTTCCCGATTCAAAACGATTCTCTATTCATTCAATACATAGGATTTCAGCAGGATCTACCCCAGTCTGCTGACATGCAAGCAGAGTAGTAGATTTTTGTAAAAAGCTTTTATAATTGTAAAGGACAATGTTTTATCAACTGATTGCAATAATGTAAATTTGTTTTAACTATTAAATGAACCAAAAATATGACTTATTTTATCTTTGTGAAAATATTGGACACAGTGTGTTGTCAAGCTTATGAGATGCGATGCAAGTGTAAGCCACTGTGACACACACTATTCTTCTTTTATTTTTATTTTTTATAAATGTCTAATGATAATGTCAATGAGGGATTTTTAATCACTGCTATGTTGAAATTGTAACTAATATTGATACTGTTGTTGATAATATTAATTTTTGTTTCACTACTTTTGGTTTGTTCTGTGTCGTGTTTGTGTCTCCTCTCAATTGCTCTGTTTATTGCAGTTCTGAGTGTTGCTGGGTCGGGTTTGGTTTTGGAATTGGATTGCATTGTTATGGTATTGCTGTGTTGTTGAATTGATTAATTAAAAAAAGAAAAAGAAAAAAAAATACATCAAAAAAAATAAAATAGATTTTTTTTAAATGAGAATCGATTCTGAATTGCACAACGTGAGAATCGCGATTCGAATTCGAATCGATTTTTTCCCACACCCCTACTCTGAAGGCCCCGGGCAGATTTCGAACAGCATGGCAACATAAGCTAGCTGAATTCTGATTGGATAACAACTCTATAAACTAAAAACAACAGCGCTGGAAGGAGCATAATATGACATGAAGAGAATATGAATACTTTTAGATATTTAGGGAAAGTAAATAAAAAAATACTTTATCTTTAATTATGATCATGATTTCTGGTTATGTTAGGCCAGCAGAGAAGGCTTTGCTGGCCCTGACGGCACACCGCTGTGCAGAACATATCATCCCAACACTTCTAAACCAACAATCCCTTCACTATTGTTCCAGACAACACCAACATGCTCTTCATCCTGTCCTGCGCTGCTGTTCTTGTGGCAACATTCTCCTTCATCACTGTCATCGCCTGCCACCCTCGAAACCACAGATCTCAGGTATGAAAAACACTAAATGATTATTATTAGTCAAATAAATGACATGAGATTAATGCAGTCATTCTGGTTGCATGCGCGTACAGCCTGTGACCACTAGAGAGCGGTATATGCTCGGGAATACACAACAGAACCTTTTGCGTGGTAAATACACTAACTGGACACAACATTACTTAGGCACACTTGCACAATTATTCAGCTTCCAGTCACTGTGAGGCTGTAACATACCTTTCAATGGTCACAACCTGCTATTATTCTTATTCTATCTACAAATACCGCCTCACGTCACAATTTGAGGTCTTGCTCATGTTTTATTTAGTTCGCTAGATATGATGCAGTGCACTACAAAACCCAATCACAATACTAGACATTGTTAAATTAAAAAGCATTATTGTTCATCGGTATCATTTTCTTGTGCCATATTAGAAGTAGAGATGTGTATTTTTATAGGTACTGACCGAGGTCCGTCGATATTACCGGGTGCCGATTCACGTAAAACCCAACAGTTGCAGACTCTGCACCGGCTCAAACACTTGGCCGGGAAACAAGCAGTCAAGCACTCAGAGCCAAATCAGTCGGACTGTCTCTAGGTCGGAGGTGTCAAACGTGCGGCCCGAGGGCCGGATCAGGCCCGCGAACAGGTTTTATCCGGCCCGTGGGATGAGTTTGCTAAGTATGAAAATTAGCCGGAAATTTTTGAATGAAAGAAACAGCTGTTCTAAATGTGTCCACTGGATATCGCAATAGCAATTCTTTGCATCTTTGTAGATGATGCTACATATGTACAAAATAAACCACATGATGTTAGTACATCAGTCGAGGAAAATGATCATACTACATAAATAACATCCTGGGGCGAAATAGCTCGGTTGGTATGGCGGCCGTGCCAGCAACTTGAGGGTTCTGGGTTCGATCCCTGCTTCTGCCATCCTAGTCACTGCTGTTGTGTCCTTCACCCCCCTGCTCCCAGTGCCACCCACATCCATGTAACTTAGATCATCAGTTTCACTATGTAAAGCGCTTTGAGTCACTAGAGAAAAGAGCTATATAATTCAGTAATTTGATTTTGATATATTTTTATTTTATTTTGATTGAAAATTAACACCAATGAGTTGACTGATGAACATTATCACATGATTTATTAAGAAAATATAAATAACGACAAATAAATGATTAACCGCAACATGTAAGTGTAAAAAAATCCCAACAACAATATGATTTGTACCTTTTCAGAATGTGCTTGTTCTATTTTTAAACAAAGAAAACAATCTGAAGTTGTGTTTATTTTCAAGTTCTCGTGCCGTGATTTTCATACTTGCCAACCCTCCCGATTTTCCCGGGAGACTCTCGAATTTCAGTGCCCCTCCCGAAAATCTCCCGGGGCAACCATTCTCCCGAATTTCTCCCGATTTCCACCCGGACAATAATATTGGGGGCGTGCTTTAAAGGCACTGCCTTTAGCGTCCTCTCTCACCTGAAAAGGAGACTATTATATATGTCTCCGTTATCCATATGTTTACCTACAACCCATAAAGTAGGCAGGCACAGAGCTATTTCTCAGCGTGTGTTTATTCCAGCCGGCACGTTAATACACTGACACACAACATCCGGATTCCCATAATGCATTGCTTCAAAACTACGGCAAGTAGTAATGTCCGAAAACATAACAGAGACGAAGCAGAAGAACGAAGAAGAGACATGGTGACCACGAGTAAGAAGAAGAAGTACGCTTGCAAGTTCCAAAATGATTGGAAAAAAGAATTTCAGTTCATCCAGAATGGATTATTTATATATATATATATATATATATATATATATATATATATATATATATATATATATATATATATATATATATATATATATATATATGTATATATATATATATATATATATATATATATATATATATATATATATATATATATATATATATATATATATATATATATATATATTCGGATGTCTCTAGGTTGGCAATTATGGTGATTTTACCAGTCTGGCTCACTTGGTAGTCGATTTTTCTCCATGTGGCCCCCGATCTAAAATGAGTTTGACACCCCTGCTCTAGGTAATGTTACAAATTTCCATGCCAACAGGCTCCACTTTTTAAATTGCGCTAGCTTGATGCTGCCAACCATTGGATTTGCCATAGACATGCTACCGTATAGCATTTGCGATTTTACATGGCGATTTCAACACCTCTAAAATTGGTAATTAAAACTACAACTAAGATGCACATTACAATCAAACAGCTGGTGTGTAATAAATACAATACTTAAAGTTTTAACGCTTCATAAGGCTCAACAATAAACAAAAAAAAAAGACTGGCGTATTCAACTTAATGGCAAAGACTACTTTACGTTACTGCCACCTAATGTCTTAGAATTGCAACTGCATGCAAAGTTTACTATATAATACTTGCAAATGAGACACAGAAAGAACAAGATACCAACTGGAAAGCACAGCTCACTGTTAAATACTAAATAAATAAAACGTTTTTGTCTTTTTTAAACAATTAACGTTTTTTAAAACATTTGCACACACATAAGTACTGAGAATTGCAATAGATCAATTTAAAATTGAAATGTACCCATCTCTATGTTAGATGTGTATTTAATGAAGTGTCCAGTGTGTATAAATCACCCACAAGCCTGAAGAGACCAATTTCCCTTTTTTTTTACTACTTTATAGCAGTGTGCATAATCTTCATTTTACAGATTGCAGCTTCCACCAATGCTTTGTTCCTGAAGAGTCAAGAGCCTGACAGCCACAGCAGAATCGTATTCAACGTGACCAGTGTTGACAAAGCTGAGAAAGAACCGCTTGTGTTACAGTATGGAACACACTACTACTCCTAACCTTTATGATTTATGAGCTCTTCTGGGGGGGTTACAGGAGTTTTTTTGATACGTGTACATAGTAGAATTCACTCATGTAGTGGTAATTGTGCACACATTCTTGTATGTATAAATATATTCCTTGCTGTTTGAATGTAACATTCAGTTATATGTTAAGTAAGCTGGCAGGTCATGCACATTCTGTATTTTTCATGTGTGGCCACAATCCAGTTGTGCCCCCCACTGTTTGCCTCATTTATTATTAACTTTATTAAAGGTCATATCATAATACCCACTGTTAGTTAGAGCACAGTGAAGATTGATCAGTGCAACCTTCTATTAATGTCTGCCTTACATCCAAAGTATTTATTAAAGAACGTGATTTCCGTAGAGTTGATGAACATGATCAATAAGGTTACTATAGCAAAACAATCAGAGCATAAATAATGTTTTGTTTGTTAAATATAGTATAACAGTGTGTGCCATAATATGTCACTTGAGGACACCTCGCCAGCTGGGATGAAGGATTGTCTGTTGTCTGTGCGTTAATAATTGTGACATTCCAAATGAATGTGTCCTGACACAAGCACAGTTGGGGAGCTGGTGGTTGCTATGGTGACGACCGCCATCAACCTTGACCTCGGACTGCGCTCACACGTTTTACCTTTCTTGAACCTGATATGATACGATTGCTTGATGTTTTGTGTAAAAAAAATTATAAATAAAAAGAAAACATTTTATTGCCAGTCTACTAGTGTTGTCCCGATACCAATATTTTGGTACCGGTACCAAAATAATTTCGATACTTTTCGGTACTTGTCGGTACTTTTCTAAACCTTACTCAGTGGCCTTGTGGGTAGAGTGTCCGCCCTGAGATCGGTAGGTTGTGAGTTCAAATCCCGGCCGAGTCATACCAAAGACTATAAAAATGGGACCCATTACCTCCCTGCTTGGCACTCAGCATCAAGGGTTGGAATTGGGGGTTAAATCACCAAAAATTATTCCCGAGCGCAGCCGCCGCTGCTGCTCGCTGCTCCCCTCATCTCCCAGGGGGGTGAACAAGGGGATGGGTCAAATGCAGAGGACAAATTTGACCACACCTAGTGTGTGTATGACAATCATTGGTACTTTAACTTTAACTAAATAAAGGGGACCATAAAAAATTGCATTATTGGCTTTATTTTAACAAAAAATCTTAGGGTACATTAAACATATGTTTCTTATTGCAAGTTTGTCCTTAAATAAAATAGTGAACATACATGACAACTTGTCTTTTAGTAGTAAGTAAACAAACAAAGGCTCCTAATTTAGCTGCTGACTATGCAGTAACATATTGTGTCATTTTCTATTCTATCTATTCTATTAAGTGCTAGAAAATTAATTATTAATCTACTTGTTCATTTACTGTTAACATCTGCTTACTCTCTCTTTTAACATGTTCTGTCTACACTTCTGTTAAAATGTAATAATCACTTATTCTTTTGTTGTTTGATACTTTACATTAGTTTTGGATGATACCACAAATTTGGGTATCAATCCGATACCAAGTCATTACAGGATCATACATTGGTCATATTCAAAGTCTTCATGTGTTCAGGGACTTTTCAGAGGCGGTATAGTACCGAATATGATTCATTACTATCGCGGTACTATACTAATACCGGTATACTGTACAACCCTACAGTGTACCTATTTTAGAAGATACCGTTTAAGTTTAATTTTGAATCTGGTTTTTGTTCCTATGAATTAAAAAAAAATTATTTTTTTTAAAACAGAAAAATGTTATAATGTGGACGTAATAACTGTAATGGTTGTTATATGTCACTCTTACCACTAGAGGGGCGCCAGACGGTGAAGATTGTTGTTGGGTCTGTGCCAAGCTGACGCGCAGAAGAAGAAAGAATGTGCAGCTTTAGAAGTATGCTAACATATTTATGTTCAACACCTGTATCCTTTGTTCAGCTTTTATAGATACGTAGATCAATCAATCAATCAATCAATCAATCAATCAATCAATCGATCAAACTTTATTTATAAAGCGCTTTTCATACATTAAAGAAATGCAACGCAAAGTGCTTTACAAAGTTAAAAACAATACCCCGATGGTCCATCAGAATCAGAATCAGAATCAGAATCAGAAATACTTTAATAATCCCAAAGGGGAAATTAAGATTTTCAGCACAATCCCATTCAAGATCAGACAAACATTACATTACATATCCCCCATTATCACATACGCACGCACGGACACAGATACCAAACACAAACACACACACACACAACATACACACATACAGTATGCAACTATAAGGACAATTGATTGCATGGCTGAGTACAGAGGAGACATGTGAGTAAACACTATCACAGGAGCCATCTGCACCAGGAGGTCATCAGACCAAGGCCACCAGGACGATGACACAAAAGCGCCCCCACAAGCAAGGCCGATAACCCCTGAGGCAGATGGCTCATCCGAGGAATGTTGGAAAATAAAAATAATACAACTTGTAAAATAGTAAGAATCATTAGTGGAGATAAAGAATAAAATACAACTGAGAAATATGAAGATTAATAGAAAAAAAAATTAATATACAGTAAATAAATAGTAAATAAGTATAACTAAATAAAATCTTGCATAACTAATAGGATAAAAAGTAAAATACAAATGACTTCAATAAAATAATATTAGGTAAAAGCCCAATCTAAAAGGTGGGTATTAAGCCTGCTCTTAAAAACATGAACGTTCTCCACAGCCCTGAGGTCCTCCGGCAAGCTGTTCCACTTCTCTAAAATATTGCAATTATTTAAAAAATCATATAATTGTTTAAAAACAAGTTTTTCTAAAATTTTACTTAAAAATGGTAAGTTTGATACTGGTCTGTAATTATTAAAATTGTCAGCATCTAAATTGCTTTTCTTTAGCTGGGGCCTCACCACCGCTTTTTTAAAAGCAGCAGGAAAGACCCCCATTTGAAGTGAGCAATTTAAGATGTTTAAAATCTCCTCTCTCAAAGAACCTTAAAATATTCTAAAAAATTGGTTGGAATTGAATCTAAAAGACATGTGGTGGGTTTTATTGTAGAAAAAACCCTGTCAAGCATTAAACAGGACAAAACTGTCCAACGTTTCCTCAGGTAAAAACAGACACTCAGATGGATTAAAAGCAGTGTGAGAAGATAAAATGTCAGATAGAATTGTAGTGAAATAAATACTGATTATTAGTAACAGCACTGAGGCTAACGCTAAGCTAACACAACAGGAGAGGCATCCTGGCTGGTCTGCTGACATACTTTTGTACCTTGGATGCTGGATACCACTAACATACAGTGCATCCGGAGAGTATTTGGTTACGTTATGTTATGTTACAGCCTTATTCCAAAATGGAATAAATTCAATTTTGTCCTCAAAATTCTACAGACAACACACCATAATGACAATGTGAACAGGTTTTTTATTTGTATTTTTATTTTACAAATTTGATAGGTTTACCAAGCTTGTGGCATCATATTCAAAAATGCTTGAGGCTGTAATTTCTGCCAAAGGTGCATCAACAAAGTATTGAGCAGAGGCTGTAAATACGTATGTACATACATGTGATTTTATTTTTATTTTGAATGACTCTGCAAAATTTAAAAGAAAGAAAACACTTTTCACATTGTCATTGTGGGTTATTGTCTGTAGAATTTTGAGAACAAAAATGAATTTATTCGATTTTGGAATAAGGCTGTAACATAACAAAGTCATCTTCTATTAAAAGCCAGCATATCAACAACAGTTAAAATAAACATTTTAACTGCTTAAAGGGTATGCCATACTTTTTTAGATCTAAAAGACAACTCATCTGAGGTGTTTCAGGGCTTTGTCGTTGGAAAGAGTCAGAGGATGAGTGTCTGCCATGTCACCAGTGACCTTGTGGCCTCTCCTGCGTTAAGCGTTGCTAATGCCACCCACGCCACCTGTTTTTGTCTTCAAGCCAGCTAAAATAAAAGATCCTGCTCAACCTGCGTTATGTACTACTTATGTCACGGCCAGGTCCCTTATAGTACTTGACAGTTACCTGTAACAAGACAACAGGTGACTCTACACTTATATGAGTGTGTGTGTACGTGTGGATGTGTGTGCCAAATAATTAAATCGGGGGTCAGACACCCGCATGCGGCTCTTTAGTGCCGCCCTAGTGGCTGCCTGGAGCATTTTTAAAAAAGGATTAAAAATGGAAAAAATGGGGGAAAAATACAAACAAACGCAACAGTTTGTTTACATGTAAAATCTTCCACTCCTTCTTTGTCTCATTTTGTCCACCAAATATTTTATGCTGTGCTTGAATGCACAAAGGTGCTCTTAGTTTATGTTTTTGACTTGTTGGAGTGCTAACCAGGCATATTTGGTCACTGCATGACTGCAAGTTAATCAATGCTAACATGCTATTTAGGCGAGCTGTATGTGTATGCATTATGCTTCATTTGTAGGTATATTTGAGCTCATTTACTTTTATCCTCTTTGTGTATAATTTAGTTTTGCATGTCTCATGACACATCATCTGTATGTAATAGTGGCTGCATTTCAGATAGTTGTTTGTGTGCCATGTTGTTCCAGACCACAGTAAATATTACCTGGATCGCCAAAGATTGTAATAAATCTATTAAAATAATAAATAAATAAGTTATACTTGTATAGCGCTTTTCTACCTTCAATGTACTCAAAGCGCTTTGACAGTATTTCCACATTCACCCATTCACACACACATGGTGGGAGCTGCTATGCAAGGCACTAACCAGCAGCCATCAGGGGCAAGGGTGAAGTGTCTTGCCCAAGGACACAACGGACATGACTAGGATGGTAGAAGGTGGGGATTGAACCCCAGTAACCAGCAACCCTCCGATTGCTGGCACGGCCACTCTATCAACTTCGCCACGCCGTCCCGAAGACAGCCTGCTGTTTCCTTTAACCTGGGCGCACACATCTATACCTTTGGCCATTAAAAGCCAGTAATTTCCGGAAGTTATCTCACCTTCTGAGTAGCCTCTGATTTACTAAGAAGTTACTAGTTTTTATCAAGGAAATAATGACTCGTAGCAATGTATCCATTTATACTTTTTTTGTGAATACTATTGACATTGAGATCATTATTTGAATTTTCTCTCATCTATAAGAGGTTTTGTGGCACAATGAAAACTACACTGGCTACATATTACCTCTATGCAAATCAACTTTACTGTCAGATTTGGCACACAAGAGCATCTTAACACAATAAAAATATTGCCAAAATAATGCATCTATAATATATGCAAAACATAAATAAAAAATAGCACAATCTATAAATGTGAACACATAATTGTACTATCACACCTGCTGTGTGTGCACTTAGACTACTTAACATACCCATAATGAAATAATGAACCAGAAAAGTGCATCCAAATGTTGTTACATTTCTTTTGTCTCTGGCTCATTTTGTGGGGGTTTTCAGTCGGTGTAACTCCAGTCGAAGTTTTTCAGCCCGCGACTGCTGATCGGTTCTCTTCGTTCAATTGATGGAGCCTTTGAAAGGACTCGACTCGTTCCTGAATTCCACATCTTTAATCCCCACTTACCCCTGCACTTCGACGCCCCTGTACACTGTAATGAAACTGCTTGGGAGATTCTTAATGGACAACACTGAAGTGAAGAAACATGAATTTAGTTAGCAGCTCTCTTTATTTTACACTTATTGGCGATGTCATTTTGGGACTTACAAAACAAGAGTTGGCACTTCAGTCATTATGAAGGCCACAGACATGATTATATGGCAAACTGCCATACAAAACAATGCAGGACACTACGACTCATATTACAAGTATACATTCATAGCTTTGATAGCTAATAGAATCCAATGCAAGATATTCAACAAATAGCAGGTACAGATGTTTTACAATGATGATGCTACCAAACACATTTGTTTTGTTCATGTGTAAAAGGCAAGGAGGGAGAAAGCACTGTGATTAGCGTCACTGGTGTCCATGCAAAATGTTCTTTCTCTGATAAAGTGCACACGTAGACTAGTGGACTAAAGTTGTCAGGATACATGTTGTGATTGTTTTTGGCTCCAAGCCAATTTTCTAGCTAAGCAATAGACATAACATTAGCTAGACTTTAAAGCTAATCTTCCCTCCCACTCTCTCTTGCACAGCATGCAATGGCAAACTGTGAGCCAGTCTGAGCCTCCGTGTGTTTGTATTTGTGCGTCTGCGAGGGGATGGAGTGCATCATCGTCACCTCAAAGCCTCTCGGGAAATGGGAGGGATTGGAAGGGTGGCAGAATCCTAATTTGCACATCCAACACCATACGTGCAACATTTAAAATGCTACTTTTACATAGCTTCCATTCGCAGTACTTAGACAAAAATGGTGAATGCATGGGAAAAGCAGCTAATTAAAGGCAAAGGCTATATTAAGTGTTTAGGTATTAGGCAGGCGCTCCTGACACATCTCCAAGGGCCTCTTGAAGGCTCCCCTTCCAAACACTTCCACGTTGCTGGCTACCCACGAGATCACATTACCAGGCGTGTACGACGTACAGTTGGCCATAGACTGGATCTCCGCCGGCTTCAGAACGCGGTCCCAAATGTTAACTTGGCTCAGTTCGCCCACAAACGCCTGTCCAGCATCAAAGCGTCCACCTACAATGTCCTGGAGACAACAGCTTAATTGTTATGAGCTATTGCAGAATGGAACACTAATCATTAAATATGCTGCTTTCTTGGAAACAAATAATATTTATGTAAATATGAACATTCAATGGCCACGTTTAGCTACAGATGAAAAATAATAATGCTTGGTTATGACTAATACTGTCACAAGTGTATCAATTTAATATTTTTCAATACTATTGTTGCAGTACTGTATGTTGCTCACCACATCATTTTTACCAAAATATTAGAAACAGTAAGTGTAATGCGACAACAACAAAAATGTTGTAATATAACAACAACACATAAAACAACAATATAACAGTACATTGTTCCTCGTATTAAAATGAAATATTTGTCACATTTATGGCCTGTTAAAATATAATCATTTTCTTGATTCCGGTCCTTATTTTATTGCAATACTGTATAACATGGGTGTCCAA
The DNA here is from genome assembly GCF_033978785.1 of Entelurus aequoreus. Classification (NCBI taxonomy): domain Eukaryota; kingdom Metazoa; phylum Chordata; class Actinopteri; order Syngnathiformes; family Syngnathidae; genus Entelurus; species Entelurus aequoreus. Next base: position 24,584,456 of record NC_084738.1, read on the forward strand.
AGTGCCATTTGTGGCCCGCAGCTCATTTTTTTACTGACCCGCGACACACATTCTAAAGACAAAATGAACACATCCAAGCTTAGAAAATTACACAAAAAAGACTAAGAAAAAAATGCAACTAGCCTGAATACTCCCAAAAATGGGATCTGAAATTCAAAATGTCCTACAATCTGGGTGTCTTACTGTATTTGTTTTTATTGATTTCCATGCGTAATTTTTTTGCATGATACGGTAAGCTTTTGAGTGGGCCGAAATCTTCAAAAAGATTTTAGTTGGCGGAAAAATACTAGCATAATAATAATGATAATAATATGAAATCAAGGGGGTTGGGTTACATATTACTCTAATTTTATTTGTTAGTTATTACACAAACCTAAGATGTAGATGTTTTGTTCACATCTAGTGGTATGGTGGGGCCTTCACCATAGGAATGGATTTAATAATTCAAGCATCTCAACGAGTAGTTGAAGGGGAATACCTGAAGTGTGGGCTGCGGCTCCCTCCATCCATGGCATATATTATTGACATGGCAAACATAACAGCACCAATCAAACTCTAGGGAAACATTAGATGGGCACAAATGGAGATAAAACCCAGCATATCTCATAGCATCTCCATTGTCAAGGGCAGATCGTCAATGAGGTTCCACATCAATAACAAGCCAATGCCAATGATCCTGGAGAAGCCGATCACAAACCTTGGTCGGTGGAAGAACTCAGATCTCAGAGACTCCATACAAGTGGAACAACTTTCTTCATGGCCTCAAGTGAATCCATGGCACTGCTCTTCCTGAGAAGGTGAAGCTCTGGTGCTTTCAGTTCGGACTCTTGCCCCGCTTCATGTGGCCAGTTTCTGTCTATGAAGTCGCCCAAATCCATACCAATCGGTTGAAGAAATTGCAGGTGAGGAGGTGGCTCGGAGCCTGGTGGAGCAGTACAAATGCTCTAAAACAAGGCTTAAAACGACCCTGGCGGAATCCCGAGATCTTCTTGTCAGAGATGCTTCTCCCACTTTAGCCACAGGGAGGAAGTGGAGGCCAGGACCAGCAGTGTTGCACAGGTACAGGCAAAGCCCACCCTAAGACACCCGGACATAATGGGCCAAGTCCTACCTGGCAGAAGGGACCTAGGTTTGGGAGCAACAACAACTACATAGCAGAAGGCAACTACAGCTGAATGCCGGTGATTGGTGGTTGATGAATTGCGCCACCAGGATGTGCCAGAGCTGTGTCCCAAGCCAGGCAAGGCCGCTGGATGAGGTGGGATGGTGTGTCGAAGAGGAAGATAACTTGAGTCACCTGTGGAACATGGAGTCTTATTTGCTAAGCTATACCATCAGAGCCACATATGATATCCTGCCCTCTCCAACCAAACTACATATTTGGTTTGGAGAAGATTTAGCCTGTCTCCAATGACTTGCCACAGCAACCTCAAACACTTCTTGGTGAGTTGCAAGACCAGACTTATCCAAGACAGATACACCTGCTGCCGTCACCAAGTGTTGTAAGTGCCTGGCTGCTGCACTGGAGAGCAAAAGGGTAACTGTCAACGCCATGGCCCTAGAAGTCCTGACTACCATCTGGCAATCAGCATCTTTTATCCGAGAAAGGGCAAATTGGCAACCAACCAACTACCTCTGGACTCAGGTCCACTGACTGCAGCACAGAATTTATAAATGCGGGCAGACCTAAATCAGAGGATCACTTTCCTACCCAAAATTGCAGCGACCAACCTGCGCCCAGACTTAGTCCTCTGGTCTAAATTCTGCTGATGCATCTTCATCGTGGTGCTCACAGTCCCTTGGTAGGAAGCCATTGATGAGGCATTTGAAAGGAAAAGGCTGAGATATTCAAATCTAGCTATTGAAGCTAAGCACCAAGGCTGGAAGGTCTACATGCGTCCAGTTGATGTAGGTTGCAACGGCTTTGTAGCTAGTTCCACCACAAACCTACTAAAAGAGGTTGAAATCCAAGGACAAGCCCAGTGGAAAACCGTCAAAAAAGCTTAGTTGCAGCTGAATGAAGCAGTCACTGGCTGTGGCGGAAGAGGAAGGTATAAGTGACCATGTGGAACCCCTGGTGTGACTTAGACTTAGACTTAGACAAACTTTAATGATCCACAAGGGAAATTGTTCAAACACGCAGCCAAGCCTGATCAGAAAGTGGTGGCCCAGCCTTGGGTGAGGGTGTATTGTTAAAAAAGACTGAAACACCCAATGAAACCGGGGAGCACAACTGAAGATGGTTTGTATTGGAGGCAACAGGTGGTCATCCCTTAATCCAATAGCAGTTGAGAGAAACTCTCAATCGACAATGTCATGCTTATTTCTTAAAGGGATCCTAACTATCTAGTCCTAATAAGTATATGTATTGTATGGCAACAAACAGATCGAAAAATTGCTTTGCAACCATAAGTCAAGGTGACAAGCAGATATTAAGGTTCAACTATTGTAGAATTAATTATAAAAATAGTTTTAATGACAAATGCTTGGAATAGCTTTTAGCATTAAATAATATCGAGTTAAGAAGAACTGCAGTTGCATGCAGTTACATTTTTTTCTGTCAAATTTGAAACACATTTAGCAAAAATGATGAAATGCTCTATTGAAACACGGGCCTTAAGTTTGACACCGGTGAGATTTAGGTTATCATATGTTGATTAACATACTTTGTATCTTTAGTGTGCAAAATGTATAAAGTTACTCCCACAATTAGTTTTTTTTCTGTATATAAAGTTTGGACACTTCTGCTATATAGTATATACAAACAACAATAGGTAAGACGACGGCATCTGACGTGCACTGTTGTGTTGTATACAAAAATAAACCAAAAATCAGCATTGTGTTCATTTTTGATAAGAATTCCACTGTATTATACACACCAAACTGCAAAAACAATAATATGCAAGTCAATTAATTTGATCAAATGCCTCATTGACAGTGTCAAAACTGAGTCTTATTATCCATTGTATCTCATACATACAAACTACACTATACTATTACTATTGCATTGAAATACATATATGATTATTAAAGATTCTATAAATTATATACACTGTCTATCTACATACATGTACCCAAATGTCATAATTTCATTAAAACTTTCCTTACATTATTTACTCTGTCAATAGCATTTAAAGACAGACTATTTATTATCATTATGAGCTCTCTAAGCTCTGGTTTCAGTTCATAATTTTATGGAAAATGTGTGTGCAGAACAAACCTGCTCCTGTCCCAGGATGATCACCCCTCCTGGTTTGATAGGGTGCCATGCCGCCAGGTTATCTCCTGTCCCTTGTTTTCCCCCATCTTGGTAAGCCTCCCATTGGCCATCCCTGGTGGTCCAGCAGATGCAGATGTGGTGCCACCTTCCGTCGCGTACCTCCAAAGGTAGCTGGGCAACCTTGTACATCCGGCGTAGAGAATTTAATTAGCAACACACTATGACAGGCAGCAACGATGACGACAATATACCTTATCGTTGATGAGCAGCTCAATCGGGTTATTTCCCCATTCGATCAGTACGATCTCATTGGCTTGTCCGGGAACACCGTAGGAAAATGGTGTCCCTATGCCTGGGCTGGCGCTGGATTTGATCCACATGCAGAGCGTGAATGCGTACATCTCAGGGAGGCTCTTGGTGATGCGGCCATACAAGTAGTTTGTACGCTGGGGGAGGGAGAGTTTGAACTGCTCCGGGGACTTAAAGTCTTCACCTCCTGTCCATGCAGAAAAGAGAAAAGACGAGGGATGACGTGCATTGTGAGATAGGATACATGTAACTAATACACATGATGAAATTGCATGTGTTTTTAATGATTTTTTGGTTCCACCCCAGGTATCAACCTTAACTATGCTCACAGATGTAGAAGAAATCAAAAGAAATGCATGATTTTTCAGGTATATTACAAATACTGTTGGACAAATGACAAATGAAATTAAGAAAATCACTGAAAGAAATTGGGGTAAAATAGGAGTTCATCCCTTAATGTACAGTTATACTCGAATATAAATCCAAGTTAAAGTATGCACCTTTCAAAAGTATTGGTGCATCTAAAGCAGCGATGCCCAACCTTTTTTTACTGATAATTATATTTACATCTTCTCCTTCCAGTATTGCGCCCATTCTGATGATCATCATATATTCTGCGTATCCATGAGGACATGTCTGTCCTGTCCTGTCCACTGTCTGACAGACAAACTGCCAGTTTGCTCGTCCTTTCTAGACATCCATTCATCCATTTTCTACTGCTTGTCCCTTATGGGGTGGCGGGGGGTACTGGAGCCTATCCCAGCTGCCCATGGGCGGAAGGCAGGGTACACCCTGGACAAGTCGCTACCTCATCGCAGGGCCAACACAGATAGACAGACAACATTCACACTCACATTCACACACTAGAGCCAATTTAGTGTTGCCAATCAGCCTATCCCCAGGTGCATGTCTTTGGAGGTGGGAGGAAGCCGCAGTACCCGGAGGGAACCCACGCAGTCACGGGGAGAACATGCAAACTCCACACAGAAAGATCCAGAGCCCAGGATCGAACCCAGGACCTTTGTATTGTGAGGCACACATACTAACCCCTGAAATACAAATTTAAAAAACTGCGGCCGCAGAATAGTTTTAGTCTTGATAAATCACACTGTGTGTGATAATTATATTTGCATCTTCTCCTTCCAGTATTGCGCCCATTCTGATGATCATCATACATTCTGCGTATTCATGAGGACAGACACAGTAAATGGATCGTGCTCTCAATTTGGCTCACTTAAGAGCCGCAATCCTCTGTGCACAAGTTTAGTAGATCAGCTTTGCGTGCGCTATCAATGTTATTATGTGACAAAAATGTATAGAAGACGTCACTAGGAGGCCTCATAGTGCATGTTTCCAGGCTGAAAGGTCAAGTGTACCTTCAAGGGCCTTTGAAGGTACATCACACTAATGATGACAAGCCACTAAAAGGGCAGTCATGTACTTATTGATTGTAAACCCATAACATCTATTATCACTTTACCTTTCTCCAGCTCACTTATTCTCTCCACCAGGGCGTTGAGCGTGCTCTCCGTCTTCATCCGGTACGCCGCCGTGGCGTTGGAGAGCATGCTCTTCTCCGCCTCCAGGTTGCTGACCTTCTTCAGGAGCTGTTTCTCCAGCTCAACCAGGCGACGCTGCAGCAAGTCACGCAGCTCGCTGGGGAAGGGCGCGCCGGATATGTTGGCCCGCATCTGCTGTTGCTAAAGATTGAATGAGCAGGAAGTGGACACAGGTGATCACGGACAGTGGACAGCGGGAGAGCTGCACGGTGCTTTTGACTTCACAGCGGGGTTCTGCACGCATGGCTGACTGGCTTACAAATGCTAGAATTTATAGAGGAGGACGACATACACTACGATCTTTACACTAGGCATGGGTTTTCATAATGATTGTTTATGGCTTAAAAATTATATAACTTTAACTAAACTGTGTTTAAATTAAAGTGTTTTCAGGAGAAGTGAATGGATGGGACCAATTTTACTTTAATATATTATTTTTATTATGTTTTATTTTGACATGTTTCACTTTAATGTAATCTTGCCAATTTATTTACACTGCTGTAATCCAAATATATTCTAACATTACAACTAACAAATGACTGGACAAATTACAAAACCCTTATATTTCTTAGCAATTAACTGTTATTTCAATGTAAAATACTGTAATCATTATCCTCTCTAATAATTAAACAAATTGCTTTAAAACCATTTTACTGTAAATTACTGAAAATCTACTGTTAAAGTAGTGCAATTATTAGCCAGAAATTTAGTGTGAATTTACAATAAAAAATGTTGACAGTGTTGCCACCATTTTGATTGATTTGACTGGCAGCGTTTATGTGTTTATAATTTTTTTCATTTTTACTAAATGTTTTACTGGTTATTTTAGCCAGATATAATCATAATTATAATATAAAAGATAAAAAATAGTTGATATACAGTATATATATATATATATATATATATATATATATATATATATATATATATATATAGTTTTAAATGTATTTATATTATATAAATATATATACACTGTATATATATATATATACTATATAATATGCATTTAAATATATATATATATATATATATATATATATATATATATATATATATATATATATATATATATATATATATATATATATATATATATATATATATATATATATATATATATATATATATATATATATATATATACATACACACACACTAACAAATAACCAATCTCCTCTTATTTTAATTTGGGGACAGTTTAAATGGTCAAATAATTCATTTTATTGCCATGTTTATTTTTTGTCAATCAACTGTATACCTAAGCGGCTGTATCAAAAGTGTAAGATGATTACATAAACAGTTCGAGAGATATTAATCGAGTCATTGAATTACTAGCGTGGTTTGCGGTGTTATATTTGGTACAGTATACGAGTACAATACCCTGCATACTGTAGACTGCAAATTTCCATAATAATAATAATATGATCACACATAGTCTTTTAAAGATGTGATATAACAGAGAGGTCATGTGCTGTGCATACATAGGGCCCCACAATCCATGGGGGCACATATAAAATGTAAATTATTTTCATAGGAAATTTGACAGCAAATATATTCCCAGCACCTTCCTGCTCCGTCTGCTCCTGGCACATGCCACTTTGTTGTAGTTATGTTAAATTGTCATTTTTTTGCACAAAAACATATTGGATTTTAGTACGAATTGAATTAGGTTCAAGTTTGATTTAAAAAGTATAAAAATAATTTCACATGTGAAATTGTTTTGTAATGGTGGGCTTAAAATGTAATTCTGTATTTGGCCCCAATATAGCCAGGGTCGGCCCTGCTCCTAATATATGTGATATATACTCAACTTAAACCCACAGTTTAAATGTGAGTCAAAATACATTAAATGCATTTTTAATGCATTTGCGTCTTACCTCCAAGTTCTCCAACCGATCCTTGAGCCCCTGCATTGTTTTGCCAAGATTCTCAATAGTGTCATTTGGATCTCTGGGGACATCTCCCATGGTGTTTTGTTTCTCTTTACCCCAAGAAGCCCCCTTCTCGTACTTGCGATCATCGCTTGTGGAGGCGCACAGGGATAGTTTGGTGGTCAGCTCGTTGATGGTGCCTATCTGTTTGGAAATGGTTGCTTTCTGCTGCAGAATGGTGTCCCGTAGCTGCATGACGGTGTTACGCAGCTCTTCTTCCTGCCCACCGGCGTTGGCTTCAGGTAACAAGGTCACCGGGCAGCTGGTGGCGTCGCCGATGAGCGGCACCGCACGGCAAATGTACCGTTTACCGTCGTCCACTTGGCTGCTCGCCTGCTGCCGGCAGCCCAGGGCGCAGAAACATAAAAAGGCATAAACAAATGAAAACATGCCTGAAAAAGTTGAGAGAAAAGTGGGGGAAAAAAACCACACACAAGTCTGTGCGTAAAACACCCAAATGCGGATTTACGCGCGCATTTGCCACAACAACTTGTTCGATGAAACAATGTGCCTACATTTTGGAATAAAACATGTTGATAGCACACAGAAAATCCGTTCACGGCTGAGTCCTGTCTGCGTAAACCCGCTTAATATGGCTCGTTAGCAGAACTATTCCTGGCGCAAACAGAGTGAAGTGTGGCGCTGATCTGACTCTTCCTCTTTAGGGAAAGAGGATTACCAAAAAAAAAGGTGTCTACCTAACGCCCACGATTGGCTGTAGTAGGATGACGTCAGGAGCCAGCTGGGTGACACATTTATTTATCTGTTTGGGAAGTTAATTAAGGCAGTGTTTTTCAACTAGTCTGTGCCGTGGGAGATTATCTAATTTCACATATCCATCCATCCATTTACTACCGCTTGTCCCTTTTGGGGTCACGGGAGGTGCTGTAGCCTAACTCAGCTGCATTCGGGCGGAAGGCGGGGGACACACTGGACAAGTCGCCACCTCATAGACAGGCAACATTCACACTCACATTCACACACTAGGGCCAATTTTAGTGTTTACCAATCAACCTATCCCCAGGTGCATGTTTTTATTTGGCTTAAAAATATTTTTTGCAAACCAGTAATTATAGTCTGCAAATGATGTGTTGTTGTTGAGTGTCTGTGCTGTCTAGAGCTCGGCAGAGTAACCATGTAATACTCTTCCATATCAGTAGGTGGCAGCCGGTAGCTAATTGCTTTGTAGATGTCGGAAACAGCGGAAGGCAGTGTGCAGTTAAAAAGGTGTCTAATGCTTAAACCAAAAATAAACAAAAGGTGAGTGCCCCTAAGGAAAGGCATTGAAGCTTAGGGAAGGCTTTGCAGAACGAAACTAAAACTGAACTGGCTACAAAGTAAACAAAGACAGAATGCTGGACAACAGCAAAGACTTACTGTGGAGCAAAGACGGCGTCCACAATGTACACCCGAACATGACGTGACAATCAACAATGTCCCCACAAAGAAGGATAAAAACAACTGAAATATTGTTGATTGCTAAAACAAAGTAGATGCGGGAAATATTGCTCAAAGGAAGACATGCAACTGCTACAGGAAAATACCCAAAAAAGAGAAAAAGCCAGCAAAATAGGAGCGCAAGAAAAGAACTAAAACACTACACACAGGAAAACAGCAGAAAACTTCAAATAAGTCATGGCGTGATGTGACAGGTCGTGACAGTACACCTACTTTGAGACAAGTGCTATATTGATGCATGCTTGGTTATGGTTTAAAGTCATATCCAACAATTGCGACAACGACTTTTTACTGTCAACTGAGTTTCGTTTTTTAAGGATTTCTGCTGGTGGTGTGCCTCTGGATTTTTTCAAGGCAAAAAATGTGCCTTGGCTCAAAAATGGTTGAAATACACTTAATTAAGGCAATGACGAATCAAGCATGGACTAGTAGTTTATCTCAGACACATTCACTATTTTAACTTAACTCCTATAGGCTTTCACGGTCAAATTTAGCATTTTAGGCATACATTGTCAGGAAGTGTTGGTGACAAACCCCAAGATGCAGAGATTGCAGGCTTGTTGCAGAAAAACATGACTTTTAATGTCAAAAATAAAATTCAGGAAAACAAAAATCAGGAACCAGGAACCAGGAAACAGGCAAACAGGAACCAGCAAACAGGAACCAGGAAACAGCAAACAGGAACCAGCAAACAGGAGCCCAAAAACAGGATACCAGAAAACAAAGAGAACTGAAGACAGCAAACAGTCTACAGCAAACAGGAACAGGAACCAAGATACCAGATACCAGGAGAACTGAAGACAGCAAACAGTCTACAGCAAACAAGAACAGGAAACAAGATACCAGATACCAGGAGAACTGAAGACAGCAAACAGTCTACAGCATACAGGAAACAGCTAATAATACTCCAGCACTGACAGGGGGCGAGACAGGTATAAATAGTAGCCGGCTGATTGACACCAGGTGTGGCCATGCTGCCAATTAGCCGCAGGTGAGGGGAAACAGCGCTCAGGGAGACAAGAAGGAAACTGAACCAAAATAAGAGCGCTGACAGGAAATAAAACACAAACACAGAGGAAAAACTAAAACACAACCAAACTGTCAGTGACAAGCCTGACATGCATACTTTTAAATTAATTTAACTTTTAAAATTGTTGCAACCTAACATTTTTATTGCATTTTTTCATGTGGTGTATTAATTACTTGCATGGTCGTTAAACCTAAAATCCGAGAAACATTTTAAAATGCGATATTTCGATATTCGATATTTTAGTGTAAAATGTCCAACATTGGTAATTACCAGTGAAGTTGGCATGTTGTGTACATCGTAAATAAAAACAGAATACAATGATTTGCAAATCCTTTTCAACTTATATTCAATTTAATAGACTGCAAAGACAAGATACTTAACGTTCGAACTGGAAAACTTTTTTTCCCCAAATATTAGCTCATTTAAAATTTGATGCCTGCAACATGCTTCAAAAAAGCTGGCAAAAGTGGCAAAAAAGACTAAGAAAGTTGAGGAATCCTCATCAAACACTTATTTGGAACATCCCACAAGTGAACAGGCTAATTGGTAACAGGTGGTGCCATGATTGGGAATAAAAGCAGCTTCCAAGAAATGCTCAGTCATTCACAAACAAGGATGGGGTGAGGGTCACCACTTTGTGAACAAATGCATGAGCAAATTGTCCAACAGTTTAGGAACAACATTTTTTCAACGAGCCATTGCAAGAATTTAGGGATTTCACCATCTACGGTCCGTAATATCATCAAAATGTTCAGAGAATCTGGAGAAATAACTGCAAGGCCGAAAACCAACATTGAATGCCCGTGAGTAAAGGATATAACCACATGGGCTCAGGAAATCTTCATAAAACCACTGTCAGTAACTACAATTTGTCGCTATATCTGTAAGTGCAAGATAAAACTATACTATGCAAAGCGAAAGCCATTTATCAACAACACCCAGAAACGCCGCCGGCTTCGCTGGGCCCGAGCTCATCTAAGATGGACTGATAAGTCCACATTTAAATTTTTTTTGGGAAACTGTGGATGTCATGTCCTCCGGACCAAAGAGGAAAAGAACCATCCGGATTGTTATAGGCGCAAAGTTGAAAAACCAGCATCTGTGATGGTATGGGGGTGTATTAATGCCCAAGGCATGGGTAACTTACACATCTGTGAAGGCACCATTAATGCTGAAAGGTACATACAGGTTTTGGAGCAACATATGTTGCCATCCAAGCAACATTATCATGGATGCCCCTGCTTATTTCAGCAAGACAATGCCATGCCACGTGTTACAACAGCGTGGCTTCATAGAAAAGGGTGCGGGTACTAGACTGGAGAAATCCAGTCTAGTAGCCCAGACCTGTCTCCCATTGAAAATGTGTGGCGCAATATGAAGCCTAAAATAAGACAACGGAGACCCCGAACTGTTGAACAACTTAAGCTGTACATATAAGAAAAAATGGGAAATATTTCCACCTGAAAAGCTTCAAAAATTGGTCTCCCAAACGTTTACTGAGTGTTGTTAAAAGGAAAGGCCATGTAACACAGTGGTAAAAATGCCCCTCTGCCAACTTTCTTGCAGTGTGTTGCTGCCATTAAATTCTAAGTTAATGATTATTTGCAAAAAAAATAAAAAAAAGTTTCTCAGTTCGAACATTAAATATCTTGTCTTTGCAGTCTATTCAATTGAATATAAGTTAAACAAGAGTTGCAATTTTTTTATTTATCACTGGTTTTGGGGTTTGTACTTCAATTACTGAAAATATCCCATCATATCATACACATTTAGCAAACAACAAAGTTCAATGTAGTTCAATGAGCATGGATTGTAAACGAGTTCTGTTCCTACACTGTGGAAAAAAAATCTGTAGATTTTACAGTAGAAAAAACAAAAACTGGCTGTTCAACTGCCATCATTTTACAGCAAAAATTACAGTGCTACTGGTTATTAAACATAATTACTGTGAATTGAAAACATGTCCCATTGTTATTTTTGTGGTACAATTCTGGCAAAGGATGTACCATTTTTTTACTGTAAAATTGATGGCCGCTGTTTTAAAAATGCATTACTGTAAATTGAAAAAAAAAGATTCCATTGATATTTTTACAGCATAATACCGATATTAACCCGATAGGATATGAGCAGGAATCATACATACATGTATTATTTTGTAGTGTGGAACATTAAAAAAGTGCAATCAAGTAAAATTACTGCAACTAATGATCATTTGTTTTTGGCAACACCTAGTGGCCACAATATTTAATCAAATTCAGTGCGTGTTGAATGATGCAGACACGTTTGTTACTGGATACTTTCTAAAAGTTTTCTGCCTTGGGGACTTTGTAGGTGTAAGCAATTCGTTCCCTCTAAGGTGCGCGCCTGCGCAATTGCGCACCGCTCTCGCGTCCTCAGCACAGAAAATATATGCCGCGCAGAAAATCTAAAATCCCATCTGAACTTTAAACAAAATAAACACATTACAGTTTATTCTGTATGATTTTACAATGCAACTCTGTGAGTGACAGGTGACAACAAGAGTGGCCCCAATGAATAAAACAATCTTTGTCAGCACAGTTCAATTATCTGTCGAGACGAATTCCATCAATCACTTTATTGAGCAAAACTGTTTGTAACCACACCAAAAACATGAGTTAAAAAAAACTTTTATCTATAAAAACTGGTAATTTTCTGCCGAACAAACGAGGCTTAAACCAACTTTGTCATCCGTCGTTTCAACAGAAGCCGCAAGCCGCTCGCTCGCTCACCTGCACTAACACACGCACTCATGGCACTTAGCCAGTGCTGCGTTTATGGCCACAAAAAAAGTCGGACAATCCCAACGCCACACAATGTGTAAATGCCAGGTTGAACACTTTGACTCCTCAATCAGATGTGTGCTTATTTTACTGCAATTTATTAAGAATGTTAATCTAAAGATATTATTCATGAAATATTGTCACTAGATTTCATAAATGCTAATACAAAGATGTATTTTACAGACAGAACGTTACAGGAACTAAATGTAATCTCTGAAAGGGGTAACATTTCTTTTAAAGACAGGACCCGCAGCCAGACATACAATACTAGCACATAGGTCATGAAAAACATGTTTTTTTTGTTATTGTCATTGTAAGAGGGCAAAATCACTTATATCAGAAAATTATTTTAATAAAACATTTAAATTGTTATGATGTCAGGTTTGGGACAGGTGTGACGCTGGTGTAGCCACAGTGTGCATGTCGGATGTTGCTCACATGGGCTCCACTGAATGCTCAGGGAGTTTGTGCGTTTGCTCACACACAGGGGCGGATTAAGAAATTTTGGCCCCCTGGGCCTGACATGGTCTTGGCCCCTCAACCCCCCGCGCGTGTGGGCGCACACACACGCACGCACTATGCAAGAAATACTGTATACTGTGAACAGACATGCACACTGTACTGTACAGAAGAGTGCACATACTGCACACACACTATTAGGTATACCACACAGACACTGACAAGCACAGGTTTCACACAGACACAGGGGGAGGGGATAAATGGCCTAAAAATAAACATTTTTGAAAATGATTACGCCCACTTCAGTGATGGTGCATTGGGTCATTTGAGAGATATTATGTATTGGAAGTTGGTAGCTATCATGAAATAAACCCCCCAACCCACCCAAAAAACTAAATCGGACATGATTTTTGCCCCCTTTTCCTCCCTTCTATCATTAAAAATAAAATAATATCTTAGGAAAACACATTGGCATAACGGCAGCTGTGCAGCAAATTGAGGCTCAAAGTCTGTATCTATTTGTGGTTAAGCTTGAGGAGAAGGAGAAAGGTAAAATGATAACATGCATCGGAGAGCACCACAAAGAAAGGTGTAGGCCAGTTCATGGTACAAGGGCTGCATGCAGGTCAAGATAGCCCATTTCCAAGAATGCTATAGTGGCTGGACAGGCACTGGACATGTCCTGAACTCAGTGTCAGACGTGGCTGCCGAATACTTGGATGAAGTGAAGCAGCTGACAGATCTCATGCTGCCCCATCTGAAGACTGTCCTGGCCAGGCAGAGGATGGATGAGGAGACCTTCCCAATGGACCCTGTCAGTGAACAGGCTAGTAACATTGATGGCACCCCTGTGCACAACATTGGGATGGAGAGACAATGTGGCAAGGTGGACTACAAACTGAAGAAGTTGGGCACACTGAACGCAGTCAATAGGTCAATAATTTTACAGAAGAGCCAGGAGCTTCAGAGGTTTCAAGGCAGCAGCACAAGCAAAAAGGGAGGTTGAACTCAACTGGAGTAAATTCATGAAGGCAAAATTCGAGAGTAGGGCAGATGAGAAACAAGAGATGGCTCAAAGAAAGGAGAGTAAGAGACTAGACATGCTGGACACACTGAAATCTTTTGATGGCCCCTTCACGATAGTGGGGAAGTTGAAAAGTTCCTTGTGGATGAAAGTCTGCACAAGAATGCAAAGCTGCAGAGAATGAAGCTTGAGGTTCAGTTTGCCAGAGAAAGCACCAAGCTTCTGCCTAAAGTCAATCCTATCTTCACAATCCAGGTGACACTTCCCAGAAATGGCAAAAGTGCAATTCTCCAAGTCATAATGGTACTTAGAATTTTATGGTGGTGGTAAGTATTCATGAAAACAGGTAGCCTAACATTAGTGAATGGGTGAATTCTGGAAATAACCTAAAAATCTTACACAGTGCACCTTTAAGCAAGGGGTTTCTTTCGTGCTTTCAATTTTGCAAAATCATCCACCACATCATTGAAGTCCAACTCTCTTGTCAGCTCACTCTCAATTGCCATTAGAGATAACGCATTTAATCTTTTCTGAGTCATTCTTGTGCGCAGCTCATTTTTTACTCTTGACAAAAGAGAGAATGAGCGTTCTCCCTCACAGTTACTGACCGGTAGAGTGAGAAAAATCTGTAGCGCAATGTATGTATTAGGAAACGTAGGCTGTAGTCCAAAATGTATTATTGTTTTGAGCAGTCCTGAAGGGGTCCTCTCCTCATCAGTGTTGTTGAGCTGTATAAAAGATTTGAACTGTATAAGCTCCTGTCCAAGACTTTCATTGAGGTCAGATGGGTATGATTCAGTGAGAATCTTGGCCTTGTGAAGGACTGAAGCATTGGACTCTGTATCCAAAGAGAAAAGGACACTGAACAAATTGTTCAGATGTTTGTAGGCCTCCAGACGGTGATTAAGGCTTGAACTCAGTTGATCAATAGAGGCAATAAATGTCTCTATTTGAAACAGTTGCCTTCCCTCAAGCACAACATCTGGGGATGCTGATTCATCAGCAAACTTTTTACGTTTCCTCGTCCGTTCAGCCCTGTAAGATGGGGTGCCACCCAACATGTTTAAGGCTTTCTGCTCAAAATGATCAAATAGATCTCTTTGGGAGAGAACAAAGGTGCGCAGAGATTCCAGCAATCTAACTGCTGTACCAAGGTCCATGTCTGCTTTTTGAAGTTGCAGACTTGTGGCCTGAAATCTGGACAGAACAGTGTCCCAAAAGCCTGCCATGAAGGCCATCTCAAGTGAATCCAGCTTCCGCACTAGACTGTCAGCTTCAGTTCGTGTGTCTCGTTTCTCTGTGTCATCAGTGGAAATAACCTGTAGTGCTGCTTTTATTTTACTGTAGTTCTGCCACAGTGCTTTGGTAGATTCTGCACGGCAACTCCAACGCGTGTTGGATAAAGCTTTAAGTGTGAGATCTATGTTGGAATTGCCAAATACCCTGTCCCATCGGTGTGTGGATGCAGTTGTGAAGTTGTAAATAGACTGAATCAAGTCAAAATACTTAGAGACTTCATTTCCACATCTGTCAATGCTGTTGACTCCCACCAAATTCAAAGAGTGAGCTGCACATGGAATATAGTGTATTAATGGGTTGCTTTTCTTTAAGTGAGCCTGCAACCCATTATACCTCCCTGACATGTTGCTGGCATTATCATAAGCCTGTCCCCTGCAATTTGACAGCTCTAACCCTAGATTTTCCAACACAGACATGACACAGTTAGCCAAACTTTCACCTGTATGGCTAGTAATGGGCTCAAAACCCACAAAGCGTTCAACAACACTGCCCTCTTTGCTAACAAAACGGAATATGAATGTCAATTGGTCCACATGAGATAAATCTGGGGTTGAATCCACAATGATAGAGTAGTATTTGCTTGCTTGCAGTTCATCTGCTATAGCCTGTTTGGTTTTTGCACCCATCAATTCAATGAATTCCTCACAAATGGTGGAGGACAGATATGAGGTATTACCTCGACCCATCTGCCCAAACTTTCTGATGTGATCCTTTAGAAAGGGATCAAATTCAGCCAGGACCTCCAGAATACCAAGGTAGTTCCCATTGAGAGGAGACCCTAACGATTCATTTTTACCCCTAAATGCAAGGCCCCTTTCTGCAAGGAATTTAATGACTGCAACAACTCTTTGTAACACCTGCCTCCAATAGCTGCTCTCTGCCTGAAACTGTTTGAACAGGTCTGCATCAACTGTGGCACCTTTGGCGCGGTTCAAGACTGCTTGCATGCAGGTTATGTGCTCAGCACTTCGCTCATGTTCACCAAATCTTTCTGAGTGTTTCCAATCACAATAGCCTGTCACAAAAGAATGCGTTTTTGGGGAAAACAGTTTGCATGCAAAGCAGTAAACATTACCAGTAGAGGGAGAGTACATCAGCCACTCTCTTTGTACTCGTTGTCCATTGGGCAAGTGTGAAGTAAAATGTTCATTGTTTAGGCATCGGGTTTTGCCTCCTAGCCCACTGTTCCTCACAGAAGCTGGATAATGGCTGTGACGGTTGTGAAATGATTTTGCACCTCTTTGAATAAGAACTTCCTTCATTGACTCAGTGAGGGTCTCAGCCCATTTAGCGGGATCACTAGGTAGAGTTGTCACTGTAGATGGTGTTGAAGAAAGATTCAGCTCATTTTCTATGCTGTCCAGAGGTGCAGTGACCTCACATTCATCCGAGCAACTGGCTACTGCTGAATTGGTTGAATCATAAGCATCAGAAGCATTTGGTTCAGTGTCTACACTTGTAGTGGTCTCAGGATCTTGGGAGCTACATGCTAGCTCAGGTGCATTGCTAACCTTAGCTGAATTTGCAGTAGCATTTATAGAATTGCTTTCAGCAGATGTCTTTGTACTGAAGAAGCTGGAGATATTTGGAACACTCTCAAGTAAAACTGATTCCTTTTTTTTCTTTTCTTGCTGAATTTTTTTTCTAGCTCCTCCACTTAAACGTTTATGATCCATATTTCCCTTCTTTCTTTGCACATTGGCTCTTTGCCTATCACAACAGATAAACCAACTATGTGTGTGTGTGTGTGTGTGTGTGTGTGTGTGTGTGTGTGTGTGTGTGTGTGTGTGTGTGTGTGTGTGTGAGTTTGTTTGTGTGTTTATGATCGGTGCTGCTTCCTTCAAGTGTGTGAGGTGATTTAGAAAACTAGCAACCCAGCATCAACACTCCAAAGCAGAGAATAACAGCTTACTAGCATAGACAATTGAGAGCAGAGAATCAACTGATTCGTCTGATAGACAGCAGGAGAGCAGAGTGGTCAGTGATGATCGAATCAAGAAAATGTCTAAATGGCAAGGGAACAGACTGATTTGTACTGAGGAGAAAGAGAGAGAGAGCCAATTACAGTGAAATATATTCCAAAAGAGCCAAGTGACTAGCTGAAGGCAGGGACAAATGCCTTGGAGTGACCAACAAGAGTGCAAAGTACCAAATGGCAAAATGTGGAAAGACCAACAGGCAGATCTGCTTTTACCTCTTATCTTCACAACCAAAAAGTTGCTAAATGATGTTTTCAGTCGCTAGCCAGGTATGGCCAAAAGACGCGAAATCTAGCGGCAAAGTCGGTCAATCACACTGACAGTGAAACAAATATTTTGAAAAGATAATAATTGTACACCTTTGTGCACTTTAGTCTTCTATCTAAATATTTTCACAAAGGACACCAAGGCAGCTTGCTAGCTATGATGGGAGCAACAATGTCTGATAGACAGCAGGAGAGCAGAGTGGTCAGTGATGATCCAATCAAGAAAATGTCTAAATGGCAAGGGAACAGACTGATTTGTACTGAGGAGAAAGAGAGAGCCAAGTACAGTTAAATATATTCCAGAGCCAAGTGACTAACTGAAGGCAAAGACAACAGCCAGATACCTTAGCAGAGACCAACAAGAATTCAAAGTACCTAATAGCAAGATGGCGAGACCAACACAATAAATTGTATTAGGATTTAATTTATTAACGTTAATCTTAACAGCCAAAAAGTTGCTGAATAATGTTTGTAGTCGCTAGCCAGGTATGCCCAAAACAAGAGTCGCTAAACCTAGCAGCAAAGTTGCTTAATTGCAACACACTCTAGGATTCAGGGGAATTAAGGATAATAAAGATATTAATTGTACAACTTTTTGTACTTTTTTTCTAGTTTTTTGAGTCGCCAGCCATGTATGGCCAAAAGTCGCTAATTGAATGCCAACGTTGCTTAATCGCCAACACACTGGGACTCACTGAAGGACTGACTGAATAAAAAAGATAATTAAGATAATTGTGTACTTTTCTCTTCTGATATTTTCTCTAAGGACCCCAAGCTATCTGCAAGCAGCAATAATGTCTGACAGACAGGAGAGCAGAGTGGTCAGTGATGAATGGCAAGGGAACAGGCTGATTTGTACTGAGGAGAAAGAGAGAGAGAGAGCCAATTACAGTGAAATATATTCCAAAAGAGCCAAGTGACTAGCTGAAGGCAGGGACAAATGCCTTGGAGTGACCAAGAAGAGTGCAAAGTACCAAATGGCAAAATGTGGGAAGACCAACAGGAAGATCTGCTTTTACCACTTATCTTCACAACCAAAAAGTCGCTAAATGATGTTTTTAGTCGCTAGCCAGGTATGGCCAAAAGACGCGAAATCTAGCGGCAAAGTCGGTCAATCACACAGTGAAACAAATAATTTTAAAAAGATAGTAATCGTACAATGTCTTGTACTTTTGTCTTCTTTCTTAATATTTCTCAAAGGACACCAAAATGTCGCTATCTGCAGGCAGCTTGCTAGCTATGATGGCAGCAACAATGTACCTTAGAGTGACTGACCAACAAGAGCTCAAAGTACCTAATGGCAAAATGTGGAGAGACAGACACAATAAATTGCATTAAGATGAAGAGAACTGTTGCTATTATTAATCTTAACATCAACCAGAAAGTCGCTAAATGTCACCAGCCAGGTATGGCCAAAAGTCGCTTAATTGGCCACACACAGTAACAGAGAAACTAACAAAAAAAAGATCATAAAGATAATAGTTGTACAACTGTGTGTACTTTTGTCTTCTTTCTAAATATTTTCCCAAAGGACACCAAAATGTTGCTATCTGCAGGCGGGAGCGTGCCTATGTTCCCCGGGTCCTATGTTCCCCGGGTCCTATGTTCCCCGGTTGTTCCTGGGTCTTTGTATGCGACCGGGGAACTTAGGACCCTTTTTCTAAAAAAGGGTCCTATGTTCCCTGCATTGTATCTGGCGAAATTGCGAAATTGTGCCCTGACCAAAACCATCCCTAAACCTAACCTGTCACAGGGCGTTGTGGAGCACTTTTTTTTGGCGAAATTGTGCCCTGACCAAAATTATCCCTAAACCTAACCTGTCACAGGGCGTTGTGGAGCACTTTTTTGGCGAAATTGTGCCCTGACCAAAACCATCCCTAAACCTAACCTGTCACAGGGCGTGCGGCAGCAGATAGAGCAACTCAAACGCGAACTTCCTTCCTTCGACAACTTAAACGCGTCTCTGTCATGCGTGTCTGCGTGCGTCTTACTTAGTCGCGCATTGGAAGCAGCGGGGAACATAGAACCCTTTTCTGGAAAAAGTGTTGTACGTTCCCCGCAGCGGGGAACATAGAACCCTTTTTTTTAAAAAGGGTCCTTAGTTCCCCGGTAGAGGGGAACATAGGACCCGGGTAACATAGGGACGGGGAACATAGGGATGACCCGCTGCAGGCAGCTTGCTAGCTATGATGGCAGCAACGATGTCTGCCAGACAGGAGAGAGTGGTCAGTGACGATCGAATCGAGAAAATGACAAAATGGGTCAAAGACCAAAAAGTTATTAACTGACAGCAGTGACAAATGTCAGACTGTAAACTTTCTCGAAAGAAAAGGACAAAATGGGAAGATGCTGATAATAACAGCAAAATGGAAAATATAAGAATTTCCAAGTAATGCTCAACTCAAGTGTGTGTGTGTGTGTGTGTGTGCGCGCGTTAAACTTCTTGTTGAATGATTTCAAATTATCTCTGAGTCTGAACTGAGGGAAAGGAAACCAAATTTTGAGCAGTCTCTCACGAGTTCAAAATACCAAATGAGGAGATTCTAAAAGAACAGACCGGTTTATGAAAGACTTGATGGGGGAGGGGCACAGCTAAGAATACTTGAGTGAGATTCTGTGATCCAAATTCGAGATAGAGCTTTTTGATAATGATAATTTGTCAGAGTAAGGTTGTGTAATCAAAATTTGAGAATGAGCTTTGTCAATCA
This sequence comes from Entelurus aequoreus, assembly GCF_033978785.1. Taxonomy (NCBI): domain Eukaryota; kingdom Metazoa; phylum Chordata; class Actinopteri; order Syngnathiformes; family Syngnathidae; genus Entelurus; species Entelurus aequoreus. The sequence continues at coordinate 24,604,499 of NC_084738.1, forward strand.
ATCAAGAATATTTGCATTAAGTTCTGTGATCAAAATTCAGAAACAACCTTTAATAATTGATAAAGAATATGTGAGTGAGGTTGTGTGATCCATCCAATTTGAGAATTAGCTTTGATAATAATGATTGAGAGCCTCTGGCCCTCTGTGGATCATGGCCGCGGGGCCAATTTTGCCTGGCCCCTTGGGGCCTCTGTGGGTCGTGGCCGCGGGGCCAAGTTGGCCTGGCCCCTTGGGGCCTCTGACCCTCTATGGACCGGGGCCAAGTTGGCCTGACCCCTCGGGGCCTCTGGCCCTCTATGGATCATGGCCGCGGGGCCAAGTTGGCCTGACCCCTTAGGACCTCAGGCCCTCTGTGGGTCGCGGCCGCGGGGCCAAGTTGACCTGGCCCCTTGGGGCCTCTTACCCTCTATGGATCGTGGCCGCGGGGCCAAGTTGACCTGGCCCCTTGGGGCCTCTGGCCTTCTGTGGCTCGCGGCCGCGGGGCCAAGTTGGCCTGGCCCTTTGGGGCCTCTGGCCTTCTGTGGGTCGTGGCCGCGGGGCCAAGTTGGCCTGGCCCCTTGGGGCCTCTGACCGTCTATGGATCGTGGCCGCGGGGCCAAGTTGACCTGGCCCCCTGGGGCCTCTGACCCTCTATGGATCGTGGCCGCGGGGCCAAGTTGGCCTGGCCCCTTGGGGCCTCTGACCGTCTATGGATCATGGCCGCGGGGCCATGTTGGCCTGGCCCCTTGGGGCCTCTGGCCCTCTGTGGGTCGCGGCCGCGGGGCCAAGTTGACCTGGCCCCTTGGGGCCTCTTACCCTCTATGGATCATGGCCGCGGGGCCAAGTTGGCCTGGCCCCTTGGGGCTTAAGATTATTATTTTTGCAAAAGTAGTTTTGCTTGGGTCGCGGCCGCGGGGCCAAGTTGGCCTGGCCCCTTGGGGCCTCTGGCCCCCTGGGCCTGGGCCCGGTAGGCCCGGTCATTAATCCACCTATGCTCACACACATGAAAAATTAGAGGGAACATTGGGTGTAAGTAATATCAACTGTAATAATTATTCTATACTTGTTTATATTGACAAATGTGTTTTGGACTGCAATAAGGTCTAGATCAGGGGTCACCAACGCGGTGCCCGCGGGCACCAGGTCGCCCGTAAGGACCAGATGAGTCGCCCGCGGGCCTGTTCTAAAAAAATAAAAAAAATAAAAAATAAACAATTTTTTTTATTTATTTTTTAATTTTTTAAATTAAATCTACATAGAAAAAACACAAGATACACTTTCAATCAGTGCATCAACCCAAACAACCTCCCTCCATGCACACTCATCCACACCCACTCACACAAAAGGGGTTATTTCTTTCTGCTACCAATATTCTGGTTCCCACAACATAGACAACACATCTGCAAGGGACACAGTCCCTGAAGCACACATAATTGTATAGGCTGCTGGTCCACTAACATTTTCATTAATTACTATTTTTTATGTAATTATTTTTATATTGTTTTACTTTCTTTTTTATCCAAGAAAATGTTTTTTATTTATTTATCTTATCTTATTTTATTTTTAAAAAAAGGGCCTTATCTTCAACAGACCAGGTTGTCAATGAAATTAGATTTGTTTAAAGGGTTTTTAAAACCAGGTCCAGTCCAGATAATGTCCAAGTCGGACTCAGCAACACACACCTTCATTAATGTACACAGAAAACAATTAGGGAACACAACAGATTGCATATAATTTATAAACAAAATTACATTTTCAAAATAAGCATTTATGTACAGTCCAGATTATGTCCAGGTCACTCAAATTAGGGAACACAACAACAGATATCATATAATATATAAACATAATTATACTTTCAAAATAAGCCTTTGAGGACTTCTCATCTTTTTTTAAATGTTTTTTGGCATCATTATCGTTTTCAACCATGTAACTTTCTAAAGTTAGAAAATACTGAATAAATGTTTTAAAGAGAGTAATACTAAGTGAATATCTGTTTTTGGCCTTAAAAATAAACATTTTACAGAGTACTATAATTAAATTGACTAAATCATGATTGTCAATGAACTCTCCTAAAATAACAGAAACCACATTAAGCTTCATAAACAAACCAATCCTTAAACACATTTTTTCAACTTCCACCCAAAACAAAGACACAATATGACAATACCAAAACAAATGCAGGGTGGATTCAGACTCCTGACAACAAAATCGGCAATCATCTGACTCTGTCATATTCCATCATTTTAACATTTTCCCTGTGGGCAAGAAGTTATAAATAATTTTAATTTGAAAATAACGATTTTGCACATCGATAGTAGTTTTATAGATTAGTTTGAATATGGCATCCCATGGCAACGGGCAGTCAAAAAAGTCCTCCCATTTTCCATATGTGTTGTATGGGGCAGCCTTCAAAGATTTCTTTATTAAATAAAAATTATATATTTTTCTATTCATTTTAGTTCCTTTTTGCCAACTAGAATTTCTTATTAGAGGTTTACAAACTAATAATTTAGTAGTTCCATAATTAATTATTTGTTTCCATCTTTTCCCAATTACTCCAGTTAGTTGATAAAATGAAAAGCTTGAGCAAGCATCACCATACATAGTTCTAAATTCATCATACTTCAGCATTTTACCATTCTCATTGATAATATCATTGACAAAAATGATTCCTCTTTCAAACATATTTTTCCAAAAGAAAGGCTTTCCATCTATTACAATATTAGAGTTCATCCATATTATCTGCTGCAAAATATCGTCTCTTTTTTCTGGCACATAAAATTGAAAACACCACTATGAGTGGATTGTTTCCTTTATGAACCCCGCCATGTTTCCCAGCAGACTCTCTACATAAGAAAAATGGGAGGGGATCACTGGTAAAAAAGGATACAATTTCTTTTGATACAGTACATGTTTTTTGTCCAAAATGACATTTGTGTACCACTCAATGTTTAAATACATCTTTGGAACAATTGATGCTTTTAAAGACAGACACATAGCTTCAAGGTTGAGAAGTTTCAGGCCCCCATATTCATACTCTTTGTACAAAACCTTTCTTTTAATCTTTTCTGGTTTGCCGTTCCAGACAAAATCGAAGACCCTCCGCTCATAAATCTTAAAAAAGTTTTGTGATGGAGCTGGTAATGACAAAAACAAATAAATAAATTGAGGAATAATTAACGAGTTGGCAATAGACATTTTACCATACAAGGTTAGGGATTGCCCTTTACATAATTGCATAATTTTGTCCAGCTTTCTTAGTCGATTATCATAATTTACTGAGCCTAGATCTTCCAGATTTTCTGGGACAACAACACCAAGTATGTTAACTGGTCCATCTGTCCACAAAACAGGTACTTTGCATTCCATTCGAAAGGACGTTCCCTTTAGATTTCCGATCCTTAACATTTTACATTTATCATAATTAAGCTTAAGGCCAGATTGCTGTGAAAATATGTCCAAAAGATTAAGAAGGTTCCGCAAACAATGAGGAAAAATCTTATCTTTGTGAATCAGCCTTTTCTGACATGAACTTCATCAAGAACAAACACAGAACACGCCTCACTGATGCACATCTGCAAGACTCACTCAGAGTTGCAGTGTCAAGTTACACACCAGAGTACAACACACTAGTTAACAGCATGCAATGCCAGGCTTCCCACTAACTGACAAAGAAACAGATAACAGATTTGGTGTCCAGTTCAAAGTGTGACATGATTTAAAAATTTGAGAGTTTACTTTTGTATTTTACATGAGTTATTATTTGTACAAACATGGTGCAAAGTAATTCATGATTTGTTAAAAAATGTTAGTGGCTAGCTAGTTAAAATGGGATATTGTGATTTCACAAGACTGTCTTAGAAGTGATCATTTGAAAATGTTCAATTTGAAAAATGTGCACTTAGAGAAAATATAAAGATAAAGTGTTGCATATTGATATTTATCTGTTTCTATATATATTTATTGTGAGAAATCATTAAGATGATCAGTGTTTCCACAAAGATAAATATCATTAGTTATTAATAATAACAGAGTTAAAGGTAAATTGAGCAAATTGGTTATTTCTGGCAATTTATTTAAGTGTGTATCAAACTGGTAGCCCTTCGCATTAATCAGTACCCAAGAAGTAGCTCTTGGTTTCAAAAAGGTTGGTGACCCCTGGTCTAGATTGTATGCTATAGTGTGCTTAGCTGTTGTGTAGCTGCTAGCGTCTCATAGCCTGCAACATAAACTACCTTTTGTAAATGACTTCACTAAAACACAAGAAAGCACAACGCTTGTGGGCTTATTGGAGGATATTTCAATGTTAACTGGCTGTGCATCTTTGCAAAAGTAAACATGCTGTAGTACTGCTGGCATCGGAGCTTGTATCGGAGACTTTAGATGCAAGCCAATATCATCTGATACTTTTTTTATTTGCTGATATCGAACACATATATCCACTATCAAAATCGGCTCAGGACACGCCTGGTAAAACACTAAATTCAAGAATTAATGAAAACAGTAATAAACTTTCAAAGCCAAGGGAGGCTGCAGGTGGCTACAACTGACTACTTCTTAACTATGCAGGTTACACAACAAATGAATGATAATACAAATGTAAATAAACGTCTGTTCCCCTCAAGAAAGCTGAATAGATCATGTTTTGTTTGGTTTTGTTCTGTTGGTTTTTGGACTCCATATGTGAGGAACTCGCATGGCTGCTGTTTGTGTGTCCCCAAGATGCAAGAACCCGGAGGAGGATGTGCAGGTAAGATGATTTTAATTAACATAAACAGAAAATAAAGCAGTCTTGCAGAATTGTTCCAAACATAGAAGTCTATCATCGAGCACTGAGGAGTGCTCGAGAGAAAACATAAATAGACATATGCTGATTGGCAGCAGGTGTGGACCGGCTGCCAATCATCGGCAGGTGAGGAGAAAACAGTGCTCAGCGGAACAAACAGGAAATATAACAAAATAAGAGCACTGACAGGAAGTAATACAAAAACCAGGAAACAAACTGAAATGAAGTGACCGATCGTCACAGGACCCCCCCCCCCCCAGATGTTCCCTGGAAACAAGAATGGAACAAAGTCCAAAAATTATGGGAGGGTGGAGGGAGGAGTTGGTGGAGGGTCGCCAGGCCAAATGTCCTCGCAGGCAGCGAGGGAGAGTCAGGTGGCGGCGACGCGTTGAACGCCGCTGCCACTGGCGAGGTGGGCGACCACGGAACGGCCACATTAGTGGCCGACAAGGAGGCGGAAGCGCGTGGTACCTGAGCACCAACAGCTGCAAAGGTCCACACGCAGGTTCTGCAGATCGCAGCAGACAGCGCGGAGGAAGTCCATAACACCGCCGCGTCTTTGGCGGATGAGGAGGAGGTCGCACAGCCGGCGGCGACGATGATGACAGCGCCATGGGAGGAGTCTTCGATGGCGGCACCGTGCAGAGTCCCGCCGGTGACGCGGAACATGTCTGCGCCGTGGGAAGGCGCGCCTGGGAAGATGAAGGTGGCGGCGATGATGTCTCCGTGGGAGGAGACGATGGCGGGGATGACAGCGGCGTGTGCTTGGCTGCACTGCTGCTGGTAGTAGCCCCCCCTCCAGTAGGCGGATGCCAGACGCCGTTCACCACAGGGAGAAGGAGTTCCGGGTTGTTGATGTCCCCAGGTGCGAAAACCAGGGACGGGCGGTAGGGGGCCAGGAGGAGGGAAAAAGACACGTCCCTCGCCGAGTCCCAGCAGGAGGCCAGGAGGGACATCATGGAGGGCTCCACTGGAGCCTTCGCCGGACTGGCAGGACGAGCGGGTGCTGGAATGGATAGCAGCCGTGGTGCAGCTGCTGGAAGCTGCCTTGGAGCAGGAACGGGTGCTGGGCGCTCAGCCGGTGTTGGTCGTCGTGGCGCCGCGACCGGCGTAAGACGCGGGGCTGCGACAGGCGTGCGACGCGGTGTGGGAACCGGAGGTCGACGCGCCGGCACAGGCGATTGCCGTGGAGCCGGGACAGGACGCACCGCAGGCAACGGGGAAGACGGCGGCGGTGGCCGCGCCGGTCGGAGAGCCGGAACCGGCGGTCGAGGCGGAGGGAGAAGGTCCAAGCCTGCTGTGGGCTGGGACCGCACAAACCTGGCTCTCAAGTCCTCTATGAATTGTGCGGTCCAGAACATCGGCTGTGCATCGCCGACAGGGGTTCTCGCGAGGACACATCATTCTGGCTCGATGATACTGTGAGGAACTCGCATGGCTGCTGTTTGTGTGTCCCCAAGATGCAAGAACCCGGAGGAGGATGTGCAGGTAAGATGATTTTTATTAACATAAACAGAAAATAAAGCAGTCTTGCAGAATTGTTCCAAACATAGAAGTCTATCATCGAGCACTGAGGAGTGCTCGAGAGAAAACATAAACAGATGCTGATTGGCAGCAGGTGTGGACCGGCTGCCAATCGTCGGCAGGTGAGGAGAAAACAGTGCTCAGCGGAACAAACAGGAAATATAACAAAATAAGAGCACTGACAGGAAGTAATACAAAAACCCGGAAACAAACTGAAATGAAGTGACCGATCGTCACACCATAGTTCCTATTTTTGTGCACTATTGTTTGTTTTGGTTTCCATGACTACTCATTAGTTTCACCTGCCTTATGCACGCACCTGTTCTAATCATGATATTATTATTTAAGCCTGTCTTTGGCAGTTAGTCTGCCTGGCGACATTCGTTTCATAGTTCTTGATGATAGTTTCATGCTTGTGTTCATTTCATGCTCTGCTCATGTCATAGTTCATGCTGCTCTTTTCAAGCCACAGTAAGTGTTGTTTGTTTTATGTTCAAAGTTTATGTTAAAGTGTTAGTTTGTTCCCTGCGCCAGGTTCGTGCCTTCGCCTTGTGCGCCTTTTTGTTTTGTACTTTGTTGAGTTATAGTCAAGATTAAATTATGTTTTTACCTTCAAGCCATGTCCGGTCTAGTCCGTTTGCATCACGGGAGAACAAATCACGCAGCAAGCTGCGTAAAAATCCACGTCCTGACAGAATATCGCCAGCATTCCGTTCTTCCGCAACGGACTTGGAGATGGACCAAGGTACGTGGGAGGTGCTGCGCGCCATGGAAGCCGAAACGCTCCGCCATTCCCCCATGGAGCGCCGGTACCTAATGTGGGGTCCTAGCGGCAAGCTGGTGCCGATCAGCTCCGTGTAACCCGGGGACGTTGTCGCGTCGCAGCAATGCCGGAAGTGCCGGCAGAGACGAAACCCGTCAGGGAAGGCTTCTCTGAGCCGGCAGGACGCATCGTTCCCGCAAGCTCCTCCTACTCTGGGCCGAAGCAAGCTGCAGGCAGCCCGGCCGCGCCCTGATGACATCACGCCGGCGCCTGGTAATGACGTCATGGACCAGGATTTTTTTTTTCTGAACTCTTTTTTTTGTCAGTCGCCCCCCAAGACTCAAGCCCCATCCACGTCACGGTCCTTTTCTTTTTATCCGCCCACACAACCTCAGGTGGGCGATACAAAAAGACATTTTGGACGTTTTAAAGGGGAAGAGTCTACCCCCCTCCTTTCCTCCCTCGACCCGCCCCTAAAGACGGTTCTAGACCGCAGGGAGCGCGTCTGGTATCCGCTCCTTGAGGGGAGGGCTAGGGCTGGGAGCTGTGCTAGTGGGGTGGCTCAGCTGCGCCCAGCCAGGCAGCAACCTCCGGCCCGGCCACCACCACCGGTTCTTCGGCGTGCCAAGCCGCAGCCCCCAGCTAGGCCACCTCCGCCAAATCCAAGGCTAGCGACCCTACCAGCTCCAAGGCTAGCACCCGTCCAAGTTCCACCACGCCAAGTTCCACCACGCCAAGTTCCACCACGCCAAGTTCTACCACGCCAAGTTCTACCACGCCAAGTTCTACCACACCAAGTTCCACCACGCCAAGTTCCACCACGCCAAGTGCCGCCAGTCGCAGCTCCACCACGCCAAGTGCCGCCAGTCGCAGCTCCACCACGCCAAGTGCGCCAGTCGCAGTTCCACCACGCCAAGTGCCGCCAGTCGCAGTTCCACCGCGCCAAGTGCCGCCAGTCGCAGTTCCACGACGCCAAGTGCCACCAGTCGCAGATCCACGACGCCAAGTGCCGCCAGTCGCAGCTCCACGACGCCAAGTGCCGCCAGTCGCTGCTCCACGACGCCAAGTGCCGCCAGTCGCAGCTCCACGCCAAGCTTCGCAGCCTGCCGCACCACGCCAAGCTTCGCCGCCTGCCGCCTGCCGCACCACGCCAAGCTTCGCCGCCTAGAGCTTCCACGCCTGCCATGACGACGACGCGTACAGCTTCCAAGCCTGCCACAACGACGAAACCTGCCGCCTCCACGCCTGCCTCGACGACGACACGCCCACCTCCTCGTCGGCCAGGGATGTGGCCGTTCCCTGGTCGTCCGCCACGCCAAGTGCACCCACCTCCTCATTGGCCACGGATGTGGCGTTTCCCCCGTCGCCCGCCTCGCCAGGTGCAGCGGCGTTCCACTCGCCGCCGCCACTTGACTTGCCCTCGGTGGATTCGGGATTCCTCGCGACCCAACGCCATCTGAATCTGAATCAGAATTTTGTTCTTGGCCCATCAGCCCGCTATACAAATGTTTTTATAAAAGTATTTTATAATATATATTTTAGGTAAAGGTTTGACTTAACCTTGTTAATATTAAGATTGTATAAGACTTAACCTTTACATCGTTTAGTGTAAGTAAATGTGGTTTGTTTGCTTAATAACATCTGACTTTTCCGGCAAAATAAAACACAATTTGGTAATTTTGACATCATATGAAGAAATATTGACAAACGGAATACAATTGTGTGAAAGCCCTCGTAAAGACCGTTTATTGGTGGTAAGACTCAAAGGGGTTGTACTTAAAGATTTTTGACCTTTGACTTATTGGTGTTATCTCACACTTTTAAATATGCCACCCATGCATACATGATTAATAGTATGATCACTCCGGCTGCGTATTGTAGCCTTTAATTGCACTTTTTTTAATCAATGTGATTCCCTTGTGTACTCTTTTACATTGTTGAATGAGATTAAGCACCTTTAAGAATGAACCCTGCATGACGGACTATTTATACTTTGGAAAAAAACGATATTTGACTCATATTTGATACGAGGTAACAAAGACAATCATGTGGGGAAGTAAAAATAATGCATCTTTATCATGGGCAGTCGTATTATGTAGCCGTTAGTCTTCCTGAAGCCCAGTCATCATTACTACTATCTAAACCTGCATGAAAGGAGATGGGCTTTAGATGCATGAATAGATTTGCACTGTATTGTGCAGGATTGAGTCTGCAGGAGAGTGTACTTCCCTCTATTTGTGATCCCACTGCACAGAGAGGTCGTCAACACTGTACCGAGAGTCTAATGGACACATGAGTGGTCTTTTATAGATAGCCAGCCACTGTTTTATCTTTTCAGCCTGTAGACGAAGAAAGAAAAACAGGTCGGCTAATGAAACAAACAGCCTTGCGATAAGTGCGTGACATGCCTCTTTTAGCTAATCATCATTACCAGGGAAACAGAGTGTGAAAGAAAACAAGTATATCAAATTATCTGCGACATTATGTGACATGCAGTGAAAGGAATATTCTGTTTTGCAGCTTCTTGTCAGTGAGTTACCTGAGGAGGCTCAGACAGACACATTTGCTCATTAAAGCCCACCTGCAGAGCAAGGAGGAGAGTGGGAGGCCCATCGTTTCCTAGATAAATCAAGCCTTCGTTATTTTCAGTGCAATTAAGAAGGTAATTTGCTCCTCATTTTCCTATGTTTGACTGGTCAAGAAAATACCTAGGGATGAATCAATGGAATTGAAGCAAAGAAATTAAAGACATTTGGTCGCCGGGTGATAAAAACAGAAAGTGGCAATTGGATTTTAAATAGCTAATTTCTCTTCTTGTTGGCTTCAGCGACATGTTTTGAAGAGGTGTAATTTCCTGTATGAGAATAAGCAAATACAAATATTTATCTGTGTTAATTATCTATATACAAACTATTAATAATAATAATACAGGGGTGTTAGTATTGAATCAATCATATTCAATTTTTGTGATGGGTAAATGATGCCTCAGTGAGTGTGTGTCACATGCAATAGCTGTATTGAACCTGCACTGAGACTGTGTTGCTGTTTCATGATGGTGCCATCTGCTGGATTAGAGAGTGACCTGCAAATACAAATTATAATAAATATAGTTGTTGTTCTTTTAAGGAATATGCAATGTGCAACTCTGGTCAATGAGCCAAATAGTAAAGAGGAAATAACATGATGTACAATATTTAGTGCCATAGCTGTCTGTCTGTGTTGGCCGTGCGATGAGGTGGCAACTTGTCCAGGGTGTACCCCGCCTTCCGCCCGAATGCAGCTGGGATAGGCTCCAGCACCCCCGCAATCCCGAGAGGGACAAGCGGTAGAAAATGGATGGATTGATGCATGGATGGATTAAAATAATACCATTGCGTCGATGCTTCAGTATCGTTTGACCCATCACTATTCAATTCTCTTCATTTTTATACATTTTTTAACAATTAACGTGTAGTTTCGTTGTGTTGTTCATATTGTTAGATTGTTCATATTGTTATATCCACATTGATATATCAATGAGTGCCAATTGTAGTTATTGCTTATTCCATCCATCCATTTCCAACCGCTTATCCCGTTCGGGGTCGCGGGGGTTGCTTATTATTTTGAACGATTGACCTATTTGAGAAGGACTGCCCTAGTGTGTACCCGCCTTCCGCCCGACTGCAGCTGGGATAGGCTCCAGCACCCCCTGCCACTCTGAAAGGGACAAGCGGTAGAAAATGGATGGATGGATGGACCTAGTTTTGCTCAGACTGTTGTGTGTAAGGGACTAACTGCGTTAATGTATTTTGTTGACATTGTTACATGGCAAAATATATTGAAAAATATTTAACATTTTCAAATAAAAACTGTCGGTATTAGCATTGTGAGACTTGTATTTACCTGGTCGATATCAAAAGTTGCTGTATTGCCCAGCCCGAATGCAGACTGCCCAATGATGAAAGGTTACAGTGGCTGTAACCCAGATGTATGCTGCCATCTTGTGGTAGAACCAAAAAACATCACAACCACCACATGGACTGGAAAACCATACATTTTTGATTGATTGAATTTTGATTGAAACTTTTATTAGTAGATTGCACAGTACAGTACATATTCCGTACAATTGACCACTAAATGGTAACACCCAAATACGTTTTTCAATTAGTTTAAGTCGGGGTCCACGTTAATCAATTCATGGCAATTGCCCTAGTGTGTGAATGTGAGTGTGAATGCTGTTTGTCTATCTGTGTTGGCCCTGCGATGAGGTGGCGACTTGTCCAGGGTGTACCCCGCCTTCCGCCCGATTGTAGCTGAGATAGGCTCCAGCGCCCCCCGCGACCCCGAAGGGAATAAGCGGTAGAAAATGGATGGATGGATGGATGTAATTAACATACTGACAACGAATGCATTTAACAATTGAGACATCTTCACCTTTTCCCCCCAAACCATTTTGACTGTGTTGAATGAATATAGGTGACATTTTCATTTTTCATCTTAAAAACATGTTATAATTGTCATCTGTGTTTCTTAGATTAGCCTAAAATAGCACATCTACACACATTAATGCATTTTCCCATTCAAAGCATGCAGCAAAAAGTTTCCAAGGGCACTTTAAAGGGGAACTGCACTTTGCTTCAGCCTACTCAGTGGACTAGTGGTTAGAGTGTCCGCCCTGAGATCGGTAGGTTGTGAGTTCAAACCCCGGCTGAGTCATACCAAAGACTATAAAAATGGGACCCATTACCTCCCTGCTTGGCACTCAGCATCAAGCGTTGGAATTGGGGGTTACATCACCAAAAATGATTCCCGGGCGTGGCACTGCTGCTGCCCACTGCTCCCCTCACCTCCCAGGGGTGGACAAGGGGATGGGTCAAATGCAGAGGACACATTTCACCACACCTAGTGTGTGTGTGACAATCATTGGTACTTTACTTTACTTTTGATAGCAGTAATTGCATGTCCTTCTTCTTCATTTTGTTTTCTGGCGGCACTTAGGCGTTCACATCGACTTCTGTCTTTTTAACGAATGAGGAAAGGGGGAGTTTGATTGAGACTTTTATTAGTAGATTGCACAGTACAGTACATATTCCGTACAATTGACCACTAAATGGTAACACCCGAACAAGTTTTTCAACATATTTAAGTCGGGGTCCACGTATGCCGTAAAGAAAGTCAGCACATTTGTAGTTTTTTGTGTGCAGGTTCCTGCCACCCTCCTCAGTGTCGCTAAGTGCCAGGGTGCCGGGGGTGCTGGAGCCTTTTGTTCATTCTATTTAGAATTCTTGAATGCAAATCAAAAAAACTAATTTCGGACCCATCCATCCATCCATTTTTTACAGCTTGTCCCTTTCGGGGTCGCGGGGGATGCTGGAGCCTATCTCAGCTGCATTCGGGCGGAAGGCAGGGTACACCCTGGACAAGTCGCCACCTCATCACAGGGCCAACACACACTTCCTCCCAAATTACGGACCATTTTTTTATATTTTCATTCCTGAAACAAAAGTTGGACAACTATTTAATGACACTTTTTTTTTAAACGACAATAGGACGCCTACTGAACAAAGACGTTACCGTTATGCTAAAAACTTACTAAACGCAAAGGAAAATACTACTTCCGGTTCAATTTGTCACCACATAGATAACCAGGCATTTTTGCATTTTGGATGAACATTTTTTTCAATTTTTGTGTTTATCCGGAAAATTAAAAATCCATAAAAGGAAAACCGCACAAAATCCAATTTTATGGCGACATTTTAATGAAAATCAACCCTTTTTTGTGTGTTTTAAAAACTGCCATGTATAAAAAAAATAATCCAAAAACGGCCCCAATTTAATTTTTTTATTTGCGTTTCAGAATTGGAAAAATAATGAACAGAGAGTACACGGACCGCGATCTTATAACTTTTAATTTTCCATCGAATTGAGTCCCTGCTGCAGTTACGCAAAAGTCCTTCCTACGCTACGGCGAATTTACGCAAACATTCTTCCGACACTACGCAATAAGCGCAAGAGCCGGGAGAAGACCATCGAAAATGATGGCCATATAACACCCACCTTTATGCCTGTAGCCTTCCGCCGGCACTATAAAAGGCTATATAATAGAATATGGTGCACAATATTTATTTAAACTAACCACACGTTCAATATGATTATCTGAAACTGACATATAACTTATAAATGTGCTGTA